>NC_031792.1:2611226-2671014 GCF_001522545.3 Parus major
CCTCACATCCTTCAGACCTCACTGGCTTGTCACAGAGGTGTCACCCAGAGGTGTCACCCAGCCTGCCAGCAGCTGCCACCCCCTGAGTTCCCAGCTGCCCGTGCCGCTCTCCCTGTGGTGTTTCCATACCCCTGCCTCGGGCAGGCTGGGCAGAAGTAGGTCAGCCTGCAGAGGGCTGGGACCCGGGAAAAACCACGGGATGGCTGGGAAGGACGTGGGGTGGGGGTGGCAGGGGAAGGGGGATGTGGCTCAGCAGCTCGGTGGTTAAAGGAGGCCGCTTGTCAGAGGAGATTACCATCAAACATGGACCAGGTCCAAGCAGCCTAATGTGCTCCAGCCTGGAAAGAAAGCTGCATTTTCAGTCTGCCTTCCTAAGAAAAGAGGATGTGGGTGAGCAAAAGTGAGCTTTTGGTCCCTCTGCAGCCGGAGCCTCTCTGTGCTTTTTACAGTTCTTGGCCAAATTCGAACAAACCTGAAAAGAAAGCAAGAAAGTGTCTGTGCTTCCTCTGAGGGCCGGGCCTTCCTAGATCAGCAGCATCAGAGGGACAAAGTCCTGATCCTTCTAGAATTCAAGGAGCAGCTTTCTTTTCAAAAGATGCATTTCTCCCCTGCAGCTGCCATCGAGGGTTTTAAGAAGGAACCTTTATTTAGGGGTGACTGCTGGCAGAACCAGGGAGGGTTTCCTAGGCAGTAAGTGATGGGTGTGTCACCTCCGGCCCCCTGAGCGGTTTCTGATGGAGGCAGGGAACATTTGCAGAGCAATTTCAGTTTCTCAGAAGTCTCCCTTGCAGGTAGGACAGCCTGTGACTCCCAGGGCCCGGCCCCTTGGCGCTCTGCCTGCTCTGTGGTTTGCAGGAGATTTTATCGAGGGCTCAGTGCTGGTGTAGGGTGAAACACTGGGGGTGCTTTGTGTCTCTGCAGAGGAGCCACTGAGCTCAGGGACAGCATCCTGAAAGCATGAGGAGGGTTTGTGCCCCATTTGGGGGTGCTTTGGAGCTTTTTCTGCTTCTGGAGCACTCAGGGACCAGCAGGCAGCACACCCTGCTTCCCCCTGCAGCTGTACTGACTAAACATCAATAAAATCACCCGTATTCCACACCACGGCAAGCGCTGCTGGGAAACCCTGGGACAGAGGGAGGCTGGCTGCAAACCCTTCATTCGGGAATCACATCCCCAGGTCTGGAATGAGGCACCTGCCTCCAAACCTGGCCACAGCAGGGGCAGTGCTGGGGGAGGGACAGGCTGGGTGGCACCAGGGCTCTGACTTCTGCTCCTTTCCGTGGGAGGCACGGTTGCTTAGTGATACAGAGCCTGGGGGAAAAAAAAAACCAACAAAACCAGGCCGCTTATTTTTGGAGCCTAGATCTGGGTTTAGGTCCTCACCATTGGCATCCTGTATGAAATAGGTTGTCCCCAGCTTTTCACTTTCTCAGCTTCATGCCGGCGCCTTTCGTTTTGCGCAAATCGGTAAAAATAGGAAGGAAAGGACTGTGTGCTCTGAAGAAATAGGAGGAATTAAAACCAGCCTCCTTACCCTCACCTGACTGACCAGAAAGGACAATTTGTCTCCTTGCTGAGCCCTGGCTGTGGCAATTTAAACCCTGAGTGGGGATCACTGCTCCCAGCATCGAGCAGCTGCCACACTCTGCCCACGTGCAGGGGGGTGGAAGTCCCAGGCACTGGGTGATCCCAGAGGAGATGAGGGTGATTTTTTGGGGTGAGAGCCCCTCCTAACCTGTCCTGTGCCCTGCACAGCGTTTGCTCGGCAGCTCACAGCCACCCTCGGTCCAGCTCTGGGTCTCCTTCAACCGCAAGCCCATGCGGGTGGCACAGTTCGTTACCAAGCATCCAATTAAGGTAAGTGGTGCTTCCCCAGCAGCCTCCCTGCCTTGCCAAGGACACCCTGCAGTGTCAGCAGCAGCTCCAGATGCTGCAGGAGTGGGAAGGGACCTCGTATGACCCTGCTGGGGGGGTGGCAGTGCAAAGGCTCATGTTGGGATGATCCTGGGGTTTACATGATAGCACCTGGATGGTCACTGGGGCTGGGGGCTGGCAGCAAAGCCCAGATACCAGAGAGGGGCTGATCCCACTGCTCTGACTCTGCTTTTGGGGATTTTACCTCTTCCCATGCCGTGGGTGCGCTGGTATGACCTGGAGCATCCAATTATTGCAGGCTGAGGAAGCCCAGGGCAGCACCAGGGCTTGCAACGAGTCCCTGATCCACGAACGTGGCATCCCCAGGCTGGTGGGGGTGAAGAAAGCATGAGAAGCAAGTTCTTGGTGCTTGGCAGAGCAGTGGGGTGCACTCCCAGCCTCAGGGGGGTCCAGAGATGCAGCACACCTGGGGCTTGGCAACCAGTGCTGCTTCCAGGGGGATTTGCAGGGCGGAGGATGGGAATCGCTGTGGGGGGAAACACAACAGGAAAAGCAAAGTGAAGATTTTCCACCTGCTGAGTGGAAAAAAAACAGAAAAAGGTGGAAGCAAGCTAAAAGGAAATCTAAAGCAGCCAGTGTGCAAACCCCCTCTGTGTGCACACACACACGGAGCCTGTTCTTTGTGTGCCAAAGGAATATTACATTGCTGATGCCTCGGAGGACCAGGTGTTTGTGTGTGTCAGCCACGACAACAACCGCACCAACCTCTACATCTCGGAGGCAGAGGGCCTGAAGTTCTCCCTGTCTCTGGAAAACGTGCTCTACTACAGCCCAGGGGGAGCTGGCAGCGACACCTTGGTCAGGTAGGACAGAACTCACCTGAGAACATCGCCCAAAATCCGTGAATTTTGGCTGTGCTGGATCAAGGCTTTACCTTTACCTGACACCCCCCCACATTCCTTACGGGGTGGCGAGGGGGTGTGGGGGGTGTTCCATTTCCATTTCACTGACCCCCACAGGTACTTTGCCAACGAGCCCTTCGCGGATTTCCACCGCGTGGAAGGCGTACGGGGCGTCTACATCGCCACGCTGATCAACGGCTCCTTCAGCGAGGAGAACATGCGCTCCGTCATCACCTTCGACAAGGGCGGCACCTGGGAGCTGCTGCAGCCCCCTGCACAGACCCAATACGGGGAGCACATCGACTGCCAGGTGCCACGGGGGTCTGGGATGGGGAGAAGACCCCCAAAAGTGGGATTTGTGGGTTGTTAGTGGGCGTGGTGGTCTTGGAGGTCTTTGCACTCTGCGAAAGGAGGCTGAAACAGCAATGCTGCCACAAAGGAGTCCCTCCTTGCCTTTCTGAGCAGAGGGGGCTGGAGCAGACAGGATGAGGGATGGGGGGTAATCCACTGTTCTGCTTTCCCAGTTGTCCCAGGGCTGCTCTCTCCACCTGGCCCAGCGCCTGAGCCAGCTGCTGAATTTCCAGCTGCGCAGGATGCCCATTCTCTCCAAGGAGTCGGCACCAGGACTGATCATTGCCACTGGTACTGCTTTGCCCTTGGCTTAGGGGCTGTTGTTGCCAGGCAGTATTTAGTTTGTAGAAGCAGGTTATAAAATGCAATTAAATGGTGCATTTCGCTGTCCTTTCCCTCCTGCAGTCCCCGTACAGTAATTACAGAATGAACATTTCACTGCAGCACAGAGATGTGAGAAACCTGCTCTGTTCTGATCCTCTTTCCTGATCCTCATGAAGGGCTTCTTGAAGATTCAGAAATTCCTGTTTGTCTTGCTCTGTTACTGAGGAATGCACACATTTTGTTTAATCATATTTGTAGCCATGGGTTTTTCCCCCATCTGCTTTTAAAACTTGAAATAGTCCTTGAAATATTTGCTTTTGAAAGGATTAATTTATAGTGTGAAAAATCATCTCCTCAATCACAGATAAAAATAGTTTGGAGGTGTCTGGCTTCCTTTTAAGCAATCACTTTGCATTCCTCAAGAAAGATGATTTCTCCCATTCTCCCAGGCTCCGTTGGCAAGAACATGGCAAGGAAAACCAATGTTTATGTCTCGAGCAGTGCTGGAGCAAGGTGGAGAGAGGTAAGGCTGCTCTTACACCTGCCAGATCAGCCAGCATGGTGGGGGAACAGGAAGAATTTTGGCAGCAATACAGATGAGTTACATGTAAGGTGATTTCATATGAATCCAAGAGCTGGAAGGTGCTCAACGCCTTAAAACGAGGGAAAAAGGTTTTTAGATGAAGGACCAGGCATGGGTTGGTTGGAGATGAATCTGTGGTGTAGGTGGTGGATTCAGACACAAGAGAGCTTTCTCCTCTATTTTTCCTTTACACTTTTCCTCAGCACAGGTCATTTGGTGTCTTTTAGATGGGACTGGCAGCCAGGACTTTGTGTGTGAGAGTGTTTGGAGAGGCTCTGGCTTCTCCCAGAAAAATGGGATGCTGCCCTCGGTTTATGGGGAGTTTGCTGCTGTTTACTGAGTGGATGTTCTGGTCTGTGGCAGTGTTTGTGGTCTGCCTGTGCACTCTGTAGCCAGTGTAATGTGGTATTCCAACATCTGCAAGTTATTTAATCCCGGGAACTGAGCAGCCTCCCTCTCCCCCTGCGAGTGCTGCGTGGTTGGGGTGAGCTCTGGGCAGCTGCAGCGGCCATGGGGACAAGCCACAGGTCTGGCTGATGCCAAGGGTGGTTCAGAGGCTGCTCCTGGCTTTAAAACCCATCTGGAGAGCAGCTGTGGGGACCCTGCAGCCAGGCAGGAGCTGACAGATGGGGCAGGGTATCCAAACCCAGCCTTGCAGGTGCCAAGCTCCACAGGTTTGCCCGGGAGTGCAGTTAAAACATTCTGAGGAAGTGTTGATCCAAAGTCACCAGCACCAAGCTCCTGACTGATCTTTGTATTGTGAGCAGAGGTGCAGAATGACCTCAGCAGTGGAGCTGAGAAGCAGCACCACAACTCCTGCTCAGCTTTGGCCAGCAGCAGGCTGGGAGGCTCTGCTGGGTGATTTCACAGCCCACAGAAGAAAGGAACAATGCATTCAGTGCCCTGTGCTGTCTCCAAGTGTGACAGCACGTCCTGTGAGCAGGCCCTGGCATGGGAATGCTCCATGTTTGCATCCTGAGGTGCTCTGGGCTCCCTGGATGAGAAAGCAAAGCTGACTGTGTGCTGGAGGTGTAGGTGGGTGTGAAATCCAAGCTTCCTGCCATGGGATGGATGGATGAATTGTCTCCAGGGCTTGTTTCTGCATGCCATGGCCCCACTTCTCTCTGAACAGTCACAAGACCTTCTACAGCCTGAGAACAAACTTCTCTGCAGTCCTGGGAAGGCCACAAGTCACTGCTGGGTGTCAGGAAAACCTCACAGAGGTGACAAATGAGAGGAGGAGTGATGGACTCTGGTTTTGTGTTGTGGCACTTCCTCCATTCTTTCCATGCACAGAGCACAGGAGAAGCAGAGTCCAGGGCTCAGGGCAGCTTTTACACTCATCTGTTAGGGGAAATGGGCTGGTTATTCTCATCTGCTGATGGTGTCCCATAAACACTTGAATTTCTGCTGCCTCTAGATACTTTATTTGGCCAAAGCTGACGCATTAGCTTGGGTCAGGCAGAGTTTCTGACAAAGCCATTTTCCCTTCATTCAGCACAGCTCTGCTCACCCCTCAGCACTGTCTCTCTTCCAGGCACTGTCTGGACCCCACTACTACACCTGGGGTGACCACGGTGGAATTCTGGTGGCCATCGCCCAAGGCACCGAGACCGACCAGCTCAAGTGAGTGCCAGGGCACAGGGGCTGCCCTGCAGCTCGGGCTGGGGAGGGCAGAGAGAGCCCTGCAGCAGGCAGGACACACCCCTGGCATCTCTCCCAATCTCTTTTTTTGTGCAGGTACAGCACAAACGAAGGGGAAACCTGGAAAGTCTTCACGTTCTCGGAGAAGCCGGTGTTTGTGTACGGCCTCCTGACCGAGCCCGGCGAGAAGAGCACCATATTCACCATCTTTGGCTCCTACAAGGAGAATGGCCACAGCTGGCTGATCCTGCAGATCAACACCACTGACGTGCTGGGTAAGGGGACAGCAGGCAGAGCCGTCTCTAGGGTGGCTCTGCAGGTGGAGAGAGGGAATCTCCTCCTGTCCCAAGTGTCTCATGTCCACGTGGACACAGCTGCTGAAGGCACTCGTGTGCCCTGTGCTGTCCCTGTATTCCTTCCCTCCTCACTGAGGAATTTGTTGAAAAGGAAAGGGTGGAAAAAAAAAAAATTCCTTCTGAAGGCTTTGTGCCTATGAATGTTTTATAACCCATTTCAGCTTTGATTGCGAGGCAGCATTTTAATCAAAGCACAGTTAAACCCAGCAGAGGAATTTGCTTGACTAAAATTTATCACCGATTCCCTTGACATTTTGTTGGGAACGGATCTGTTTGGTAACCAGAACGACTCCATTCAGATTCCCTGTCACTGGCACGGAGCTGTCTGTTCCCTCCTGGCACCGCGTGCCACCGCACGCTCCCAGCTGGAATTCTCCTTGCCTTTCTTTCCCTGTGGGACAGGGGCCTTGCACTCTGGGGGGGTTTTGTGCCAGGGGAGGGTGGAGAGGGGAGGGAATCACAGAATGAACTAGGGAAAAGACCCAACATATCCTCATTGACTGAGTGTCACATCCAGTTGTGTTTTAAACACATCCAGGGATGGTGACTCCACCCCCTCCCTGGGCAGATGATTCCAGTGCCCAATCACTCTTTCAGTGAAGAATTTTCATCCTGATGTCCAGCCTAAACTTCCCCTGGCATGGCTTAAGGCTGTGTCCTCTCATTCTCTCAGAGCCTGTGGTGTGGGGCTGGATGCCAGCATGCCTGGCACTCCTGGCCACCAGGGACATCTGCATCTCTCTGCCTTTAAACCTGGGGTGCTGCAAAAGCTGCACCTTTCTGCTCCCCAACCTTGTTTCTCCTCTCAGGGGTCCCTTGCACAGAGAATGACTACAAGCTGTGGTCACCCTCGGACGAGCGAGGCAATGAATGTTTGCTGGGGCATAAAACCGTTTTCAAAAGGAGGACTCCTCATGCAACCTGCTTCAATGGGGAGGATTTTGACAGGCCTGTCATGGTCTCCAACTGCTCTTGTACAAGGGAGGACTTTGAATGGTAAAATAACAATTAATTTCTTCTAGTCTGGATTGTAAATCCAAGATAAGTATCTGTGACCAATCGCTCCGAGTGAACAAACATCCAATTTACGTAGCTCAGAGTGTCGCTGCTTCATTTTATAGCAGAGAGGAAACTAAACAGACTGAAAACATCCTTTCATTAATAACAGGGCCTGAGACTTAATTAATGTCTTTAGAGCCTTTTGGGAGCCTCTGAAAGGTTCCACGGAAGAGGGAAGTATTGCTAATCCATCGCCTTCCAAATGATAATGGATAATTTCCCGTCACAGACAGAGATCCACTAAAAATCTTTGTGATTCTGCAGCCACAGGGGTGCAGCTGGCCCTGCCATTGCCCTCTGACTGCAATTCCCACAGTCCTGATGCTGCACAGCTTTCAGGATCAGGAAACACACTCTGGCAACCTGATGCAAAGGTTTGGTGTCAGAAAGGGAACTGCCTTTCAGGGACTGGCCTTTCAGTAGAGCTCACACCTGACTGCTCCTGTCTGATGCTGAGACCAAGTCTGGCTCACCACGAGCAGACCAAGAGCAGGGCTGGTGGGATCCTGCTCCAGAATTCAGCCCTGAGCTCCCTACAAAATCACACTGACAAAACCTCTCTCTCCCACAGCATTTTCCAAAGAACAGCTGCACTCTAACTCCCATTTTACCATCAGGACCAGCCAAGAGACAGAGCAGTGACCCGAGCCAGCCAAGCAGCAGCACTGGGGCTTGCAGACAGCTTTGCAGAGCACACTGGCTCAGCCCTGCCTCACCTTCCCCAGCCTGCCCAGCCACTGGCAAAGTGTTTGCAAAGTGTTCTTGAAATGTCCTGTCTGGCTCGGAGATGTTCTGTGCAGCTAAATACTGATAATAAATGAGGGTCTTAAAAGTTCTATGCAAGAACAGACTCATGGTAGAGCATGGCTGCATTTTTTGCTTTTCCCTGTCCCTCCCTACATTTTTCTTCTCCTTGCAGTGATTTTGGCTTCAAACTGAGTGATGACTTATCCTTAGAAGTTTGTGTCCCTGACCCTGAGTTTGCTGGGAAGCCCTATGACCCACCAGTCCCTTGCCCTGTTGGCTCAACCTACAAGAAGACTCGAGGGTATGTGCTGTGCTTGGGAGGGCAATCTGATATTCCAAGTGCTGGAATTCATCTTACTGGTGATTAAAAAACCCCCAAACAACCACAAAACCCACAAGAGTGACAGCAAACAAACGGCATGTTAGGACATACGTGGCAATTAAACACCACAGCTTATTCTGGCTGCGCAGGATGGTTTGTTCAGAGTTTTTCCATGGAATAAACTGCCTGGCTCTGTGTGTTGCAGCTACAGGAAGATCTCTGGGGACACTTGCACGGGTGGAGACATCGAGTCGCGGCTCGAGGGGGAGCTGGTGCCGTGCCCGCTGGCGGGTGAGTGTGTGCAGGATCTGCTCTGGGCACAAGGGCTCCATTCATAAAACCTTTGGCTGGTGCCTGAGGGACCAGGCACAGAGTCCCAGAGGGCTCTCAGACAAAACCTGTGACACAGGAGCCTGGGTGGGTTACAAATCCACTGTAAGGTGTGGCCAGAGCTTCTGAGGGGCAGTGTCTGCCCACAGTGCAGAGCCCTCTGAAGCCCCCAGGGGCAGGCTGCAAGCAGGAACCCCTTCATCCCGGTCACGTCCTTGCTGTAGCAGGCTTGAACCCAACCAGAAAGACAGGAATGAGATCAAAGACATCCCCATCCTTGGGAAGGTCCCCTTGGGAAGGTCCCACTCTCAGACAGCCACCACGTGCAGCTGCACGATGTCCCTTTGGGGCCAGACCTTCATCCCTCACACCTCTGCCTGCCAGAATTCACCCCCATCCTTATTTTCTCCTCTTGAACATACAAGGCACTGTAGCAGTCCCGTGCCCCTGTGCTGCCAGCGTTATTTGCATTCTGCTCATTACAGCTTTAATTTAATCTGCCGTCACGAGCTGCGTGATCAGCATTGCTGCCGTGCTGCAGCTCCAGAGCCTCAGGCAGGGCAGGGGCTTGTGGAAGGGCTGGGGAGCTGAGCAGAGCAGCCAGACCCAGCAGCAGCAGGTTCCCCTGGACTGCCCTCAAATTTTTCAGCGTGTAAAAGATACTCCAGGTGTGGAACAGCATGGGGAAACATCCCCTGTGCTGGGACTCCTGCCAGGGCTGCACTCAGCTTTACTCCTGACACGTTATTCACCCCTCTGAGCCCTCTTGAGCTATTTGGAGAGCTGTGTTGGGCATGCTGAGAAGGGCCCTGCTGATTGCAAAATAAACCTGCGGTCCCCACCGGGGCAGCCTTTGAAGTGCCGTGTTCCCAGAGTGTTTGTGGATCGTCCCCGGATCCGTGCTGCCTCGCTCCATGGTAACACTTTCATGTACAGTGTCTGTTTCATATCTCCGTATAATCTCATTAGGGATGCACAGCCAGAGTTACTTACTGACATTAGCTCTACTCATTAAGAGCATTATTGGACTTGACCAGTGGTGGGATAATGCCCAGGAGACTTTGTCCTGGAGCAGGATCCCATTACCTGGATTCGGCTCCATTTGGAAACAAAACCCACTCTGGGATATTTCCTGTGGGGCTGCTGTCCCTGAGGACTTGCAGAGTTGCATCACTCCCACTCTTTTTAATGTTTTGGTTTTATTTTTTTTGAGGAAGAGCAGATCAGTATTTTGTTTCCAATTGGCAGCACTAAAAGTGGGAAGAAAGGGATCAGGGCATGTTCTGCCAGCCGTGCCTCCTCCACCTCCTCCTCCTCCTCCTCCTCCTCCTGGACCAGACAATGCCCACAGTGTGTCCCCAGTCCCACGTGAGGTTATTACCACATTCCCATTAACCTAATCCCACTGAGACAAAGGCTCTTTGCCTCCCCGAGGTGCCAAAACCAGGGGTGAAAAACACCTGCAATTTTATTTTATTTATTTTATTTTTTTGGCCCGTTGAATAGCCAAAAATGGCCACTAAATAAGGCACTGTTGTTGCAGAGGAGAACGAGTTCATTCTCTACGCCACCCGCTACTCCATCCACCGCTACGACCTGGCCTCGGGAGTCAGCGAGGAGCTGCCCCTGGCCGGGCTCAGGGGGGCTGTGGCCCTGGATTTTGACTACGAGCACAACTGCCTGTACTGGGCTGATGTCACTCTGGACATCATCCAGGTGAGCATCGCCTCCTTGCCACCCTGGTGTTGCATCCACACCCTGAAAAGCAAATGTTTGTCCTGGTACTCCTCCCCTCCGAGCTGTCACCTGAGCTTCAGGCTGAGGCAGTTCCTTGTCTTTTATTCTGATTATTTGTATTTCTTTTTCCCCAGCGTCTCTGTCTCAATGGCAGCTCTGGGCAGGAAATAATTATTAGCACTGGGTTGGAAACAGTGGAAGCTTTGGCTTTTGAACCTCTCAGCCAGCTGCTCTACTGGGTCAACGCTGGGATTCCCAAAATCGAGGTACAGCTCTGCCCACCCGTGGCAGTGCTTGTTTTATTAAGGAGCAATAATCGCCTGCCACAGATTTTGTGTCACTTCAAACAGTGCCAGCAGCAAACACACCTGTCCTGGGTTTGGTTTTGGGTCTAGGTTGCCAATCCAGATGGAGACCTGAGACTCACCGTCCTCAACTCCTCGATACTGGAGCGACCCAGAGCCCTGGCTCTGGTTCCCCGAGATGGGTAAGAAAGAAAACATCACAAATATTTCCCTGCTATTCCCAAGGCGATCTGCTGCTCCTTCCCCACTTCCTCCTCAGTGAGGTGAAGCTGGGGACAGGCACAGCACAGTTCTGCCCTGTGGAGCCCACTGTCAGTGCTGTGTCCCCAGCTAAGGCACCAGCTCTCTCAGAGCACAGATCACCAACTGTTTGTTCCTTGCCACCCATACATATTCATTAGTAAACAACTTTTCCTGCCTGTAAAACTGGTCTGGTCAGTGGGGAAAGCTGCAGTGATGTGTGAGAAACTGAGCTGTGCTCGCATTTGAGAGCCAAATGCGAGTTACATCTTTCTGGGGTTTGGCCTCAGCTGCAAAGGCAGCTCTGAGAAACCAAAGCAGTTCACGGCAAGGTAACCTGCAGCTGCACTCCCACCACAGAGCTGGCAGCTCAAAAGCCTCTGTGCTGCTCATAAATCTGCTGGTGGTGCTCATTAGAATTGCAGAGCTCCCCGTTCAAAGGCATGTCGTGTGAGAGATGTGGAATGTAAAGCATTCCAACCTCTGCCTCTCCTAACCTGCTTCCTTTTGATGAGCTGCTCCGTGTGGATTGGGAGTAACCCCTCTGCCTGCTGCCAGGTTGATGTTCTGGACAGACTGGGGGGACTCCAGGGCTGGCATCTACAGAAGTGACATGGACGGGTCGCTGGCCGGCTGCATCGTCTCGGAGGGCGTGCGGTGGCCAAACGGCATTTCCGTGGATGACCACTGGATCTACTGGACCGAAGCCTACATGGACAGGATCGAGAGGGTTGATTTCAATGGGATGCAGAGATCTGTGATCCTGGACAGCCTCCCTCACCCCTATGCCATTGCTGTGTTTAAGGTTTGTTTTTCCCGTTGTCATTTTTCCATAGCATTCAGGCTCCGAGGTTGGTGCTGGAGGAGCATAGAGCACACTGAATTTGAAGGATAGGGATGTGATTTCGAGCAGGAATTATGCTTGTTCTCTTTCTGCTTCCCTGAAACATTCCCACAAATCCCTGAAATGAGCAGGCAAGTGCAGTCAAATCCAGGACCAAATTCCCAATCAGCTGCACTGCAATGTTTGCTCCTGCTCAAATCCCACCTCGGCTCTTCCTCCTGCTCTCCCCCCTTGGGTTGGGGACACTTTTCACTCTCCATGTCCCTCCACATCGAGTATTTAGGGTGATCAGTGCACTGATGAGCACAGCCCTGGTGGTGTCTCTCCTCCCACTAAGGGCCAAGCCTGTGTTTCAGAATGAAATCTACTGGAACGACTGGTCACAGCTGAGTATCTTCAGAGCATCCAAAAACAGCGGCTCCAGGATGGAGATCTTGGTCGGCCGACTGAATGGGATCATGGACATGAAAATCTTTTACAGAGGAAAGACAACAGGTAATCATGCTGATGATCCTCCCTGGCATTTAGAAATGTGTTCATCCCCCGTTTCCACAGGTTCCCAGCCCAATGAGCCATCCTGGCTTGCATTTCCTGAATACATCCCCATTCCTGCAGGGTCTGAGGCTCTCAGGCACAGTCGTGAGGAATGAGTTTCATGTGTGGTGTATTCTGCTTTTTGGCTGCCAGGGGAGATGCTTTCCAGAGAGAGAGCTCGTAGGGCACTTGGCTGTGGTGGCACCTCACAGTTTATGTCACAGATCCTTGGCTTTCCCATCACAGTGTTGTATCGACCAAAAAACCCGAGGATTTCAGGGCTGCACCGACTTTGTCCTCCTTTGCTCATCTGTCTGCATTGTGACAAGGCAGTGCTGACCCCTGTGTGCTATTTATACCCATTTTCAGATGGGTACCAGACCACTGAAGGGCTCTACCAGTCTCTGCAGGAGGCTGGAGGGACAAGAGGCACTCTGAGGGTGTAACTCCCATCCTTTGGTAGGCCTCCAAAGCCACTCGGATGAGTTGTGTCCCATAAAAGCCAATCTGTCCCCATTAAAGGCCTCCAAACTCATGGAGCAGATGGCTCTGAGCATCCCTAGGGGTGACCTCAGCATTTAGCCCTGCAGAGCTGGCTTCTAAGGGGGTCTGAACACAAAAGCAGGTGACACTGGGACTCCTGTGCCTCTGCCCTGACACTGTCCCCTTCCTCCTGCCCTGCTCCAGGGCAGAACGCCTGCATCACCAGGCCCTGCAGCCTGCTCTGCCTGCCCAGGTCCAACAACGGCCGCAGCTGCAAGTGCCCCGAGGGGGTGGCCAGCACCGTGCTGCCCAGCGGGGAGCTCAGGTGTGACTGTCCCCACGGCTACACCATGAAGAACAACACCTGCAGGAAGGAAGGTAAAGTCCTGCCTCTTGCTGCTGCTCCGGTTTCTGCCGTCACCAGAGGTCGGCGTGACCTGTCCTCTGCCCGGGAGGAGAGCGGGAAGCTCTCCCATTTCCTTCCCATTTCTGGGAGCACAGCCTCATGGCAGCTTGTTTCTGTTGTCCCTCCTGCCCCAGAGAACACGTGCCTGCCCAACCAGTACAGGTGCTCCAACGGGAACTGCATCAACAGCATCTGGCAGTGTGACAACGACAACGACTGCGGGGACATGAGCGACGAGAAGAACTGCCGTGAGTGACCTGCCTTGCTGCTGGTGGCCAGCTTCAGGTGTCTGCTGTGCTGCCATCTCAGCTGAGCTCATGGCCCACACTCCCTTCACACCCAGGGACAGCAAGAGGCTCTCTGGGGTGTAACTCAGCTCCTTTGGTAAACGCCCACACTGAACTGGATGGGTTTTGTCCCAGTCCCCTTGAGCAGATGAGATCTCAGTGTCTAAAATTTGGTGAGGCTGATGCCAACTGTCTCTTGCACTAATTGTCTTCTGAAGCTAATTGAGGGCACAGACAATGAGGAAAAGAGAGCAGATAGTGCTGACACAGGCCTCTTGTTGAGATAATAAATCAAGTCCTCACATTAAAGATGGAGGTCACCTTTTTGAGCAAAGTTAGGAACTGCCAATGTGTGCAGGAGGGGCAGATGTTCCACAGCTTTGCACAGCCTGAAGAGTTTGGCTTAGTGCACTGTGGAAAAAAGACTGGGTTTGAAGTTAGGAATCACTGCGGGACCAGGAGAGAGGCTGTTTATGCCCATTTTGTACTAATAAGGAACTTTTTTCCCTGACAAAGTTGAGGTACCAGTCAGCAGAGTCCAAGTTTGAGTTCATGTCTGGCTCACGGTGTGGGAAGGTCTCTGTGGGTACCCATTCCCTGGAGAGAGGCCACCAGCTCGGCACAGAGGTGCTGCCTTGGAGAGCAGCACTTGGATAGCAACACATGCCCAGCTTCTCCCCTGCTTTGGCTGCCCTGTCTCATCCCACCACCAACCCAGGAGGTTTCAAGCCCCTTTGTGGGGAGCAGACAGCTCTACAGCCTTGGCTTCTCGCTCCCTGGCTTGGGAGGGGACATCAGGAGTTTCAGTCCTGCTTCCCAGACAGAAAATTGACCCCTGTGTGCTCTGCTTTACATGGAGTGCCTAAAAATGGCATTAAAATACAAGAGCAGGAATTCAGGTCAGACTGGCAAGATTCTGTCCCTGTCTCTCCACTTCCCTGCACTCAGTTCACACCCTCAGGCAGCAGAAACCATTTTCTAACCACCTCCTCCTCCTCCTCCTCCTCTTCCTCTCTCAATCAGCAACCACCGTGTGTGACACCGAGACCCAGTTCCGCTGCCAGGGCTCAGGGACCTGCATCCCTCTGTCCTACAAATGTGACCTGGAGGATGATTGTGGGGACAACAGCGATGAAAGTCACTGTGGTGAGTGCCCACACTCAGATCTCCTCCCCTGTGCACCCATGGGCAGCTCTCTCCAGCACCCTGTGCTGCTCAGAGGGAAAGATCCCCCTCTTTACCCAGGCTGTCTCCTCCTCATTTACTGGGGACTGGGAAATGGGGGACAGGAGCAGCATTTACAGGGTATTTGGGAATTAGGGACCACTGTGTCCTGGGAAATGAGGGACAGGAGAAGAAAGAGAAGCTCTGTGCTGGTTCTTCCCCTCACCGTGTTCCAGCTGTGAGCCTTCTGTGCCGTCACTATCCAGCTTTCCTGCTCTGCTCCTTGGGTATTCCCATGACCTGAAGCCCAGTATTTCGTTTGCAGAGGCTCACCAGTGCAGGAATGATGAGTTCAGCTGCAGCTCAGGGATGTGCATCCGTCTGTCCTGGATGTGTGATGGGGATAACGACTGCAGGGACTGGTCTGACGAAGCAAACTGCACTGGTGAGTGCTCAGGTGTTGATCAAGAACCTCCTGCTGCTCCTAATTTTTATTTCCAACCTAGGAGACATTAGCCAGTGTATTGTTTCCTAACAAGCCTCAGTTTCCTTGCTTGTTAGAGCACCTTAGGGTGATGTGATGCTCCAAACCCAAGGGTTTTTCCCCTCAGGTTCACTGGGAATTTTCTGGCTGCTCTGAGATGCTCACACAGTGACCCAGCTTTGCTTTTTACCTGCATGATTGCACCCACGGGCAAAGCTCTGTGGAATGGGAAGTGGTTTTGTGGCTACTGAGCAGCCAAAGGATTCTCCTGGCAAAAAGAGCTCCTGTGTTGCAGAGAGGCAGAGATCAGTGGGCACTGGCAGCATTTCACAGCTTTCACTCTGTTTCCTTGCCATTAATTTGGTGCAGAAATCAGGCACGTTCTCTTCAGCTTCTCCACAGTTAATTGATCTGAAGAAGAAGCAGATTTCATTTGGGAAGTTTAGTTTGGCAGTTTCAGTCCTCCTCTGGCAGCCTCATTGCTCCATGGGCTCAAAAACTCAAAGAGGGTGTCCTAAATAGGGAGTCCCATGTAGAAGACCCACTCTTGTTTTTACTGAAGTATCAGAGCAGCCTGACTGGCAGAAATAACTTTGTTCCTACTTTATGCCCCGTGTGCAGCAAGTCCTGTGAGCCTCACTGTGTGTTTGGAGCGGAAAGTCACAACACTCCACCCTCCTCACCACCACAGTGATGTTCCTCAGCAGCCTCCTGAGGTCAACACCCACACAAAGCCTTTTTCTCATCAGAAAAACCAACAGACAGCAGCACATTGGTCTGTCCCACTAGAAACAATCAAGCAAAACTGTGGACCAAGCCAAAAAACCTCAGTGCTTGCAGGAGAAGAGAGCTCTCAGAGCACCAGTCCATCAGTGAAAGGCACAAGGCTCTTTTTTGAGCCACACTTGGGGTATTTCAAGATAAAAGCTTTCCATGGCATGAGGCAGAGGTCCATGGGGAGCCTGCAGGGACCAGGACAGCCCTTGGGAGTGCTGGCAGCAGCACTCTGGGGCAGCCTGGAGCCTTTGGGACACCAGGATTTAAGAGATCCCTTTCAGGTCTTCGAGCTCCTCTTTGCTCTCCCCTGTGGCATTTGCAGTGCCTGGAGCACCCAGGGCTGATCCTGGTCATTAGTATTCCACGAGTGTGGCTTTCTAAGAAGGTTTAATTTATGTTGGTATCACTTATCTCTCGTATGAGTTTCTCCAGAGAGAATTACTACAGGAGAGGAACCTACTTCAAAAAGCGTGCTGGGTTTGTAAAGCCCCAAGTTGGAATTATCTGAGAGGATCACAATTATTTGAGGAACATTCCGTCTGACTTCACCGGGCTGCAATTATTGCTCTTATCTGAAATAATTACATTTCACGCTGAATACCTAATAGAATATTACTGCCACCAGATTGCACTATTTCGAAATATCTGCGAGTGCATGTCACTCTCTAACCTAAAACTCAGGATCATGCAGTTTAATTAAGTTGAACACTGTTTTTCGCAATAACTCTGAGTGCTCTCCTGCTTGAGGAGCAGGATTTGTCTCTAAAGTGACAACACAAACCAGGCTGCAACCCAGATACCCCACAGGCAGATATTTTCCTGACAGGAGCCTAAGGAAAACCCCCAGGGAGAATTGTATTTCTTGTTTGCTTTGGCAACATAGAAGAGCCTTGTTTGCCTTAATTAAAAGCTCTCTCTGACTCTGTCCTGCCCTGCACGGGGGACTCTGCAGCTCTGCCAAGCCCTGCTGGACCTGGGGGACATTTCTCACCATCTCTGGCACGGTGCCACTGCTTCACCTTTGCCCACACACCCCAAGGACTGAGATCAAAGGGAGAGAGGCTGCCGACCTCAGGAAGAGCTTTGGGACATCTCTACCCTGCAAAACCCATTCCTGAGCCACAGCAGGCTCGTGAGCAAGAATGGCACAGAGAGGGAAAACTGGAATTCTCCTGCCTGGGGTCCCTGGGGTGGTTGCTTGTGCTGGGACCTGCCGTGGTGGGAGATCCTGGTGCAGGGGGAAGGAGCAGGCTGTGGTGGTGTGACCTCCCTCACTCTCAGCTCAGCAGGGACACCGTGACCCCACACTCAGGTGTCCCCCTGCTCTGGTTTCAGCAGTTTATCACACCTGTGAGGCCTCCAGCTTCCAGTGCCACAACGGCCACTGCATCCCGCAGCGCTGGGCGTGTGACGGTGACGCCGACTGCCAGGACGGCTCTGACGAGGACCCTGCCAACTGTGGTAACGTGTCCTGTGTGCCTGGGGGGCTCTGCCACGGCTGGGAGGGATTTCTGCACACCCACCGAGCTAAACCAGCAGCAAACTCAGGGGGAGAGCCCCCACCCCTCCAAAAGCAATCACAGCGCGGAGGCAACCACGGCTTTTTTGTTTTAGCTAATTAAAACAGCTTTAACAAAACCCTGAAAAACTCACAACATCCACCCAATTCTGGATTTCAGAGAAAAAGTGCAACGGCTTCCAGTGCCCCAATGGCACCTGCATCCCAACCAGCAAACACTGCGACGGCATCAACGACTGCTCCGACGCCTCGGACGAGCAGCACTGTGGTGGGTACCGGGCTCAGGGGAGCTGCTGGGGCCTTTTGACGGTGTTTTGTTCTGCCCAAGCCTGTCCCACTGGGAGTAAAGCCCTGGGAGATAATGGGAAAGCCTTAGTGTGCAGTCACCAGCCCCCTGTGAAATGGGCGGGTCAGCAAAAGGCACAGACTGGGAGGTCACCAGGGAGGTGAGCCAAGCCCTCCTGGTGCCGGTGCCCACCCTGAGGGGCTGTCTGGTGAGGGCAGCCCGTGCAGGGACACAGCTCAAACCGTGTGTCTTGGCAACCTTCTGTAAGTCCCTGAAATCCGCCCGCCGCGCTCAGCTCCGCGCGGGCGCCGGCGGGTGACGCTGCTGTTTGCAAGGACAGCAGAGGTGCCAGCCCTGTCCTGCTGCCCCCATCCCTGCAGAGCCCCTGTGCACCCGCTACATGGATTTCGTGTGCAAGAACCGGCAGCAGTGCTTGTTCCACTCCATGGTGTGCGACGGCATCGTCCAGTGCCGCGACGGCTCCGACGAAGATGCCGGCTATGCCGGGTGCTGTGAGTGTCACACTGGCGCCTCTGCCAAGGGAGGGGTGGCCACGGGAGGAAACCAGAGGTGTGGGGAGAACCAGGCCACCAGGAAGCTGCCAGATCTGCTCAGAGCTGGCTCTAGCCCGTGATGCTCTGCTTAGAAATCCATGATCACCCCTGGGTGTGCTCCTTCCTGCTCAAGCTTTCCTGAAGCCCTTGATCTTTACAGCAAACCTCTCCCTGCAGCCCAGGACCCCGAGTTCCACCGGACCTGTGACCAGTTCAGCTTCCAGTGCCAGAATGGTGTGTGTATCAGCCTGGTGTGGAAGTGTGATGGGATGGATGACTGCGGTGATTACTCCGACGAAGCAAACTGTGGTGAGCCTCCTGCCAGTGCAGCTCCAGCTTCCCTTGGATCCCAGGAGCATGGAGTACTGCCTTCCTCATGTTTTCACTCATCTCTGTGTGAGTGGAGCTTTCCCTGTGCGCATCACAGCGTGCCCTATCTGGAGATTGGTGTAATTTCCCTCACACTGCAGGCAGGCAAAGTGAAGCACGCAGAAAACCTGGCACATCTTGTGCTTGATTGTCTCCTCTGTGACCATATTTACTGCACAGACTCCCAGCCCCGAGCAGACAGGCAGTTTTCAGCCAAACCCAATATTTACCGCTGTTCCCTGGGTGGCTGTAGGAGCTGTACCCAGCCAGGCCAGGCAGCTGCAGCCTCATTTCTGAGTTGCAGGGTTTGCTCTTCCATTTCTGCCATGCTCTGGTGGATTCTGCTCTGGTTCTGAGATCAGGGGTGGTGCCTGGCCATGAAGAACACAGACAAAGCAGTGGTGGCAACAGAGAGAGGGCTGGGAGGAATGGGAATGCTGGGGATGAGGAGGAAGGAATGCAATTGTGCTGCTCATGGTGATGCTGTCTGGGCCAGCCTGAGGTGCTGCCACCTCTCAGCTGTGCTGAGGGCTGCTGGGGTGACCCTGTGGCTCACAGGACTCTCCTCTGCTTGCCAGAAAACCCAACAGAAGCCCCGAACTGCTCCCGGTACTACCAGTTCCAGTGTGGGAACGGGCACTGCATCCCCAACCGCTGGAAGTGCGACGAGGAGAACGACTGTGGGGACTGGTCTGATGAGAGGGACTGCGAGGGTAAGGACACACTGCTGAGGCTGTGACATGGACATGACAGGGACTGGGACATTCTGAAGCATCACTCTGCCTTCCCCCAGCCCCCATGGCTCCAAAAATGCCCCACAAGCGGGCACTTTCACGCATCTTTTTACTCTGTAGTGTTGGATAACCTGATTACAGACACAACACAAATGAAAACACCGGGCTCCTGATGCCTCACCTGCTTCCCCCTCTGTCAGCAGGGAGCAGGCAGAGCTTACACAGGAGCAGGGAGCTCAGCTCAGCTCTCCCTGGTGTATTTTTAGGATCTCCAGTTCATCCCATTACCACGCTGATCCCCCCGACGTGCCTGCCCAACCATTTCCGCTGCAACAGCGGCGCCTGCATCATGAACAGCTGGGTGTGTGACGGCTACAGGGACTGCACTGACGGCTCTGACGAAGAGGCCTGTCCCACCTCAAGTAAGCTCTCCTCTCCCTCACCCCTTCCCTTTGCCCAGATCACATCTGCAAGGAATGCTGGCCTTTCAGAGCCTCGCCAAGTTACGGGGTTCATTTACACCGTGGTGTAAAAGCGCTCTGGCGCTGGGGTCACCCTCCTGCCACCAGCTGGGACAGTGCTCCAGGGAGGACATTCCCTGCAAAGCAGAGGCTTTCCCAGCCCTCTGCAGTCAGGAGAGAGGATGGCTTAGGCGTCATCCCCTGCACCTGCTAGCTGGAAGGAGATTGCCATCTAGTGGAGTCGGGACCTGGGGACAGCCGGTCCCTGCTGGTGGCAGTGCCAGCCTGGCCGTGCTGCTTTCCTGGCTCTGTTTGTGTGTGTGCAGGACCCAACGTGACAGCCACGTCCCCAGTGCTGCCAGGGCGCTGCAGCCGCTTCGAGTTCCAGTGCCAGCAGCTGCACAAGTGCATTCCCAACTGGAAGAGGTGTGATGGAGTGAGGGACTGCCAGGACGGCACAGACGAGAGGAACTGCCGTAAGTGTGGGCAAGGGACTCCCACCTGGAGCCTTCCCTCTGAGGAGGCTTTGATTGATGGAGAAATCCTTTAGAGAAATCAGAAATCCTTTACAGAAAATAATAATAATAATTAAAAAAAAGGATAAAAAGCCCAAGCAGTGCTATTCCCATCTATTCCCATTAGAAGTCCAGTTGTTGTTTTTCATGGGATAAGCTCCAGGTTCTTCTGAAGGTGCAGCCAGAAGGAGACAGCCCAATATCTGACACATCAGCCTGACATGCAGCCACCTGCAAACATTCCAGTGCTGCTGAGGGAACTTCCCTGCCTCGAGTCCTGAGCTGTTCTGCCTTTTTCAGCCACTCAGAGCAGCCTGTTGTGCCCCAGTGGTTTCAGATGTGAGGATGGGGAGGCCTGCATCATGCAGACAGAGCGCTGTGATGGATACCTGGACTGCTCAGACAGCAGCGATGAGAAGAACTGCACAGGTGAGCAGCAGCCCTCTCCCATCCCTCACTCCCTGCTCCCTGTCAGCACACAGAGCTGCTCTCCTGGATATGTCACCTTTCCCTCCCAACATCCTTGATTTATCTGCCTCTGCTCAGTTGTCCAAGCTGCCTCCTCACCCGTTTATCACCAGCTGGGACAAACTCCCCAGCAGCTTCTACACCGACAATTTATCTTCCAACTGCCTCGGACACAGAAAAAAACCCAAACATTTTAGGATGGATAGGAGCAAAGCTGTCTATTTTACAAAGTCCACAGGTGAAGCAAGAGTCTCCTACTCTGCCCTCCTTTGCAAGGTGACCCTGGGGGACGTGGCACGTGCCCTGCTGCTGTCCCTGGCTGTCCCACGCTGGCCCTTGGTGGCCCTGTGAGGGCAGAGGGACAGAGCCCGCCCTGGGCTGATAACCAATCGATCACTGCCTCCAGCCAGCCATGAGCTTCAGCTGCTTCCCCACCGAACTGCTGGGGGGGCTGGGCATCAATCAGGTTCAGTTCTTTAATTAAATATTGATTGGGAGAGGCTAGCAGATTCAGGGGAGGGGGAAGGAGCCGCTGAGATGCACGACTTGGCTGCTGCACCAATGGAAAACCATCTCTTTTCCCTTGGAAAAATGGTCTTGCCATGCTGTCCCATGTGCCTGCTGGATTTAATTCCAGCTGTTTAAGGAAAGCAAAACAGCAGCAATTTTCCTCTGCTCTGTTCTGTTTGGTTTCTGTTCGGCACCAAAGCTGAGCACCCCAGTAGAGCCAAGCCACAACAGTGGGATTTGGGCTCCAACACACAGAGAGAGGGAGCAGGGAATGGCCTGGTGGGAGCAGGATTCCAGATCAGCACCTCCCATCCCCAGCTCTGCCAGGGCTGGGTTTCACAGTGCTTTTATCCCCTAAATTCCTCTGTGAAGGTCAGGCACTGATTCAGCCGCAGCGCTCGTGTCAAGGCAAGCCCCACACTTGAATTACCAGCCTTTGCTTGGGTCCTGCTGCTGAACACCAGCTGTGATAAGGGAAAACACACAAGGAAAGGGCCTGGGTGGTAACAGGGACAGCACAGACTGATCACACCAGGAGAAGGGTGACACTGAGCAGTCTGCACTCACACAATTTGAAAATTCCCAGTATTCCATCAACAGCCACGCTTTATCTTTCCTTAGGGGAAAGGAATCGCTCGCCTGATGCAGCATAAAGACATTTTGGGTAGAACTAAGAGCACCAGGGGTAAATCCCTGCTCTGAGCTGCCTTCTGTGAGCCCAGCCTTCTCCACTGATAAATTACACACATCTAAATGGTGAAGACACCCCTTCAGTCAGTGCTGTTTCTACCTCTCGTTGTTGGTGTTACAAACAGCAGTCCTGTTTCTCTCCTGGACACAAGGTTTGTTTCCCTGCAGTAAATGAACTTTTCCCATTCTCTGCCCAGATGACACAATGGTGTACAAAGTCCAGAACCTGCAGTGGACAGCTGATTTCTCTGGTGATGTCACCCTGACATGGGCTCGGCCAAAAAGGATGTCCTCGACCTCCTGTGTCTACAACATCTACTACAGGTACATCATCCCTCCCCTGCTGCTGCATCAGGTAAAGAGGACAAGCATGAGCTCAGGGATTTGCTACAGGGAACCACACAGAATCAGGCCTGAAACATTCAGAGCTCCTTAATCAAGTTCTGCTTGGAAAATCTAATATTTGGTAGCAAAAGAGACACAAAATAGGTGCACCCAGAGAGTATTTGTGACAAACTGCATTGATCTCCTCCTTGACTATTTACTCAGACATTAAAGTTGTTTATATGCATTTTTTTTTCCACTTGGGTCTTGTCTTTGTGGCACCATTAACAACAAGAACAAAGATAATAAATTTGAGCACAAGTGTTATAGAAAAGCTCAGGGGGTTATAAGTCACCAACCCTGGGTTAGTTCAGCCTTTCCAACAGCATCTTTTCCAGATTGGTGGTGTGGCTTTACCAAAATGAGCAGCAACCTTTTCAAAGTGTTCCATTTTTTGGGACAAATCCGTATGTCCTAAAAAGCCCACCCTGACTGGAGGCTCTGTCCCGCAGGATGGTCGGTGAGAGCATCTGGAAGATCTTGGAGACCCACAGCAACAAAACCAACAGCGTTTTGAAAGTCCTGAAGCCCGACTGCTCCTACCAGGTGAAGGTGCAGGTGCAGTGTCTGAGCCGGGTCTACAACACCAACGACTTCATCACGCTGCGGGCGCCCGAAGGACGTAAGCAGAGCTGCTGCTCCCACCAGTGCCTGGCAGATTTCTGCTGCTTTGGGTTAAAAAGTAGAGCTATCCCTGCTCTGAGCAAAAAGGGTCTTTCCATGGGCTTGGGAATTGTGCTGGACTGGGAGAAAAGGCTATCCACCCCTTTGGCCTGATTTCTCAGGGAGATGCTGCTTTTCCCTGGGCACACCACTGTGACTGTCACTGATATTTCTCTTTCTCTCACCAGTACCAGATGCTCCCCTCAACCTTCAGCTGTCCCTGAAGAAAGAAGAGGAGGGTGTGGTGATGGGCTGGTGGAGTCCCCCCGTGAACGCCCACGGCCTCATCCGGGAATTCATCGTGAGTCCTGCTGCCCACTGGGGCTGAGCCCAGCTCGGTGCCGTGGGGACAGCAGCACACAGCCAGCTGCAGGGGGAGGGGGGCCTGGAATGGGATAACGTGGGGAGGAAATCTGCAGGGAACATCAGGCAAGTTGGGAGAAGAAGTGCTGCAGGCTGTAGGCAGCACCACAGCCCTCGAGTTCTTAATTTCTCCCTTTCGGAGATGTCGTGCTTCTTCCTGCCGAGGCTGTGTCTCAGAGGCACCTGCTGACCTGTGGTATTTTTGGGCCCACATGCCTTGTTTTGGTGCTCCTAGGTGGAATACAGCAGCAGTGGATCCAAGGAGTGGTCATCCCTCAGAACCAACAAGAACTACACCGAGATCAAGAACTTGCAGGTCAACACTCTCTACACAGTCAGAGTGAGTATTTCCAAAGCTCCCTCTGAGTATTTCCAAAGCTCTCTCTCATTACTGAGTGGCCTAAGTCCTGCACAGCCAAGAACTTGCTAAAAACCATTTTGTTAAAAAACCATCTTGTTAAAGCCCTGCCCTTTATTGCCAACCCACACCACTGTTGCTAATGTCTGTAGTTCCAAAGGCCTTGGTTTGCTCCTTTGTCCCAGAAGGCCAGGCTGGATTATAAAATCCTCCCTGCTAATTGCCCATTCCAATGTCACTGCAATTGCACTGGATGTGGGCCAGAGATAAATTTGGTCCTTGGTGTATCAGTGGGAAAAGAAGCAGATCTGCCTGTGGGGAATGTCTGCACAGGGGAGAGGCTGAGTAATTATAGACAGAAGTAATCAGAATAGGAAATGAAAGTCTGCACAGTGAGCCCTGGGAAATGTGTGCTTTGCCATTGTCCATCCTCCTGAGTTCTTGGGGAAGTTCACTGCGAGGGGGGATAAACCCCCTCCTCCAAATCCGTGTTATTCTCACAGCTGGTTAGAGGCTTTCCTCCCTGCTTCTCCTTCCCAATATAATCCATTCCCAAACAAATCTTTGGAAGCAGATTCAGGGCTTGCATGGACTTCCCTGGCGTGGTTCTCACCTACTTCATGGCCCGTGGAGTCCCAAGCTCCTTATCTGGATGGACTCCTGGAAGATCTCATAAGAGAGCAGTTATCTGCAAAGAGGCTGCTCCTCCCTCCTCTTAGACTCCTTTAATTGACTTTAAGCAGTCGGCTTTATCTCTGCTTTAAGCATTTTATTGCCAAGTAATTAAGCTTTTGTTTGCTTCCAAGTCCTTTTCCGAGGAGCCCCGCCAGGTCCATAACCTTGCTCTAACCTCCTGCTCTGTTTGCTCTGCTCCATGTGGCTCATGTTCCCTCTCCCTCTCATTTCCAAAGGTTGCTGCAGTGACCAGCAGAGGGGTGGGAAACTGGAGTGAATCCAAATCCATAACCACCGTCAAAGGCAAAGGTAAATGTTGTTTGGGTCAGCTCAGAGGAGGTGACAAAAAGGCAGAGTGTCAGCCTGAAACATCAGCAGCAGCATCCAAAGCCACCTCCCTGGCCTTAATTCTCCCTTCTGAGCTTTTCACACTGCTCACCAGCTTTGCTGTTAAAAGTGACCTGTAAAAAGTGACTTTTTCACTTTCTGAGCTGCCTCAGAGTTCAGTGCCATGTCTGGAGGGGTCTCTCCCTCCGAGCTCTGTGGCACAGGGGATGGATGTGCTGCCCTGGAACTGAGCAAGAGCCTGTCCCCTCTCTCCCAGGCTGCAGACAGATTCCCTCAGACTTTTGTAGGCCAAATCCTGCCTCCAGCCAGACAAGAAATTACCAACTCCATCACTCTCACTCTAAAAGAACACTGGCTCATCCTTCTCCCTCTTAGGTCACAATTATTGTGGCTCCTCCTGGAGGTTTAGACCACAAAAAGCAACTACAGCTCCCAAGAACCATCACAGCATCACAGTCTAACAGCAAATACAAGCAGCAAAGTAAATAATTTCCTTCCCAACCTGTTGGGGTTTTTTGGGGTTTTTTTTTGGCTTAAGAAAAACCTTTTGAAGTAGTTTGTATTCATATTCCAAGTTTTTCATCCATACTTACATCCCTGCGCCAAAATTGTCTGCTGATTTGTCAGATGAAAGAAGGGAAAGAAAACACCAGGCTACTCCAAGTGCAGGATCCAGATAATGTGAATTACCTGCTGGTTAGAAAAACGGAGGTAAAAAGAACAGAAACAGCTCTGACTTCAGGTTTTGCATGAATGTTTGGCACTGATAGCTCCTGACCTCCCTCAGGAGCTGTTAACTGGGACAGGAGCTCACCCTACTGAGCTCACAGGGAAATCCCTTTGCCCAGACCCCTCCAGTTCCAGCCTGCACTGAGCAAGGCACAGATAAAGCAGTTTTTACGTGGTGGACCTAAAAAATGATGTCAGTGTCTTCTCTGAGGGGGACATGTCCTTTTCTGGGAGCTGGGTGTTACCACACAAAGCTTTATTTTATCTGTCCCTCTCAAGAAATATTTTTATTTCTTTGTGCTGTACTAACAGGTCTTTTCTTCTTTCCTCCCAGTCATTCCTCCCCCTGTCATCCACATTGAGAGCTACAGTGAGGACTCCATAAGTTTCAGCCTAAAAATGACCACGAATATCAAGGTAAGAGCTTTTCCCTTTCCATCTGAGCTGGGTAAATGGTGAATAGTTACCAGTTACTTCACACCAAATCATTTCTTACTGCTCCCAAACCGCCCCAGGGCTCTTAATTGGGATGGAAAATACAATGCAAAGACTGTCAGGGGTGTGACAGTAACCCTGGTGTGCATCAGCTGAGCTGATGGCTCTGTGTCCTTGGGCTGGACAGGTCAGTGGCTACGTGGTCAACATCTACTGGACATTTGATACCCACAGGCAGGAAAAAAGGACTCTGGTCATAGAAGGAGAAAAGTCCATCCAGAAAGGTAAATCCTGCTCAAAATATAAAGTTTTGCTTTGGTCAACACTAAGCAGAAGGATTTATGAGAAGTTATAGGATTATTTTATTATTATTATTATTATTTTTTCAGCTAGTAGTTTTTGTTTAAATCTGGACAGGACAAAGCAGCAAATTATCCGTTTTGAGGACCTGGAGATTTCAAGCAGATTTGGGATTTACCCCCAGAGCTGCACCAGTCCTTTCTCATCACATGGGGTTTTGTTTGTTGTTCCATTTCTGACCTGCCAAAGGGAGTAGAAACAGAACAAGTATTTCTTGGGCTGGTGTACAGCACATGTCCCTGTTAATCACATTTCTGGTTTGGGAAAATCTCAGTGTGGAGAGGGGAAATCATCTGGAAAAGCCCTGGGTTGGATTCCAGAGTCCCAGGTGCTTCTGTATAAAGGAAATTACTGCAAAGCCATGAGAGTACAGGCCAGGAGAGGCAGGCTCCTGTCTGTTTGCTGATGCTGACCCTTCCCTCCTGCTCCCACCCCGCCCTCACCTAATAGTGCCCCTTTCTCTTCTTGCTCAGTGGCCAATTTGACAGCACACACCCCCTATGAAATTTCTGCTTGGGCTAAGACGGAGCTGGGTGACAGCCCTCTGTCTTTTGTGCATGTGGTGACCAGTGGCACAAGGCCTGCGTCCCCAAGCCTCAAGGCCAAGGCCATCAACCAGACGGCCGTGGAATGCAGCTGGACCGGCCCCAGGAATGTGGTAAGGCACCAGCCCTTCCCTCACCAGCCACCCTGGGCTCCAGCTCAGAGCCTCAGAGCAGCACACAAAACCCCTGGAATCAGGATAATTTGTCTGGATTGAATTGCAAGGCTCTGAAAATGTTGGGGGTAATGAGGGAAAGAACCTCCTGCCTTTGAAATAGAAGCGAAGAAAGGCTTCTTGTCTGTTTGTTGCAGTGAGAAGTGGCTTAAACACAGACAGCACAATGCTCCAGCAGCCTTTCAATCAACTGCTGTTACTTGAGCTGAGCTCAGGGCTTTAGGTTGGGAGTTCAAAGGCAAGTGGGCAGATTGATCTTGGGCAAGACAGAGGGAAAAGCAGGAAAAAGGGTCCAGAGGGAAAAGAATCTTTGCTTCATGCCCCTAAAAACTGACAGCCAGTGGATGCTCTGGGCCACACCAAACACTACACCATCCCTGCTGTGCTCTCCCTCCTCAGGTCTACGGCATCTTCTACGCCACGTCCTTCCTGGAGCTGTACAGGAGCCCCCACAACAGCACCACCAGCGCCCACAACATCACGGTGCTGGTGCAGCGGGACGAGCAGTACCTGTTCCTGGTGGGCTCCCCTCCTCCTGCCCCCTCTGCCCTCCCCTGGCTCCACCAGGACACAGCCCTGACCTCTGTGCCTCCCTCCCAGGTGCGGGTGATGTCTCCCTACCAGGGGCCCCCCTCTGACTACGTGGTGGTGAAGATGATCCCGGACAACCGGCTGCCCCCGCGGCACCTGCACTCCGTGCACACCGGCAAGACGTTCGCCGTCATCAAGTGGGAATCGCCCTACGACTCACCCGACCAGGATATGGTAACAGAGCCTTCTCCTGTCCCTGTGCACACAAAATCCTGCCTCCAAGACAGATCCTTGCCTTCCTTCTGCTGGAGGAAGCCTGAGATCAGGTCTATGCTCCACATAAAGTCATCCTTAAAGTGCTGACACCTCCAGCATCTTCATTTCCTCCCTACTGGCCATTAGCTCAGGACTGAAACATTTAAAAAGAGCCAGCTCTGGGATATCTGTTGCTGACCAAGCCTTTAAACAGCCCTGGGCATGTGCTAAAACACTGTTCTGGGCTCTGGCTCTGCTCAGGAGGGCCAGGCTGGGCTGGGCACTGCCTCCTGCCCCAACAAAGCCCGGTTCTGCTCTCTGCCACACTGGAATACACTCAGGTCTCGCTCCATTGAAGGCCAGTCATTTTCTCAGCAAGCTTTCCCCTCCCACTCTGCTCCAGAGACTTGAACAGCAAAGATTTGGAGGTATAAACCTTCCCAGCAGAGCTGGAAACTCTGACAGGGCAGGGGTCTGCATAGCATCCTTGTGATTCACCAAGAAATACAACCTGAGGTTTTCCTCCTGCTCTCATCTGTTCCACTGACTGCATTTTCTGTATCAGTAAATGCTGATTTTGGGCAGAAATCCAGAGACAGGCTTGAAATTTTGCTTCCCAGGCTTTCTGTAAAGCGCAGCCTTGGTTTAAAGCAAATTTTACCTGCCCTGCCTAATGTCCTACCACTTTATAGCTGAAAATCTGCAGGAAAATGAGATTTATTTTTTTTTCCATCCATTTCTTCCCCCTCCAGCTCTATGCTGTGGCAGTTAGAGATTTGGTGAGAAAAACAGATAAAATCTACAAAGTGAAAAGCAGGAACAGCACGGTGGAATACACCATAAAGAAGCTGGAGCCAGGAGGGAAATACCATGTGATTGTCCAGCTGGGAAACATGAGCAAGGAATCCAGCATGAAAATCAACACAGGTAAGGGACACACCACCCACCCTGTGCTGCCTGGAGGCTGCAGAAATGTTCCTGCTGCTCTTGGCCCTCTCCCACAGCCAAAGCCCAATTTTGGGAGGCCTCCCAGGGGAGGTGATTGCACCCAAAAACAGCAGCAGTGGAGAGGAAGCTTCTCAAATGATAGCCAATATTTTTCTCCTGATAAACGGAGATGGGAAGGACACCAGCTTGTGTACACACATCATCAAGTACCATTACAGCCCTACTGCTAAAAAATTCCTCCCAGCTTCCACACCACAGCATCCTCTCCTCCAAGCAGAGTATTGTGCTCATCCCTAAAAACCCCACTGAGTTTCAGAGGTGACTCCATTCCTGTAAGAGGAAAGTGCCACCAGTGCTAAACCCTCACCTGCTGCCACTTCTTCCCCTTTGCAGTCCCCCTGTCTGCACCAGATGCCTTAAAAATCATCACTGAAAACGACCATATTCTGCTTTTCTGGAAGAGTTTGGCGCTGAAGGAAAGCAATTTCAATGAAAGCCGGGTGAGTTTTGCTGTGCCTCCTGTCCTACAGAAAATCCTGGAGCAGAGTCAGTGCAAGGCTCCTTTCACAGGCTCTGAAATCCATCCTGTCCTTGGTGAGCCCTCTGGAAGAGCTCACTAAAATTCGTGTCATGGCTGAGCCTCTGAAGCTGACAGATCCAATCAGTCACCTTTTAGGAACATAATTACCCTGCTAGGAAAGGACAATTGTCCCATGTGTGAAAGGACTGGGAATAGGACACTGCCCTGCCATGGTAGGAAGTCTGAAAGTTGTTATTTTTCAGACTTTGATAGAAAATCTGTGAAAGGTCTGTTAGAACATGGGTAGGTGAAAAACTGCACCAAAAAAGCCCTCACCCTCCTGGACTCTGTGCTTGGGTGCTGTGGGGTGGGAGCTAAGGACAGAGTGAAGCAGCCAAACCAAACCAGAGTCATTTGGGTTGGGAAAGACCTCCAGGGTTGGGTTCAAGCTGTGCCTAATGCCCCCCTTGTCACCAGCTCAGAGCACTGAGTGCCACGTCCATGACCATGGGGTCTCTGACCCTTCCTGGACAGCCCCTCCAATGTTTAACAACCCTTTCAGCAAAGAAATCCTTCCTGATGTTCAACCTGAGCCTGCCCTGGCACAGCTTGAGGCCATGTCCTCCGCTCCTGTCACCTGGGAGAAGAGAAATCTCTCCTCCCTGAAGTGGCCAAGGTCAGTGCACAGCAGCAGGGGTTCCTGGAGGAGGCTCCTCATTGCTCCCTCCCAGCTGACAGCCCAACAGAGCTCATCAAAGTCAGATCCAGGAGAAAAACCAAATTTCAAAGCCCTTTTGGAGGGAGCAAACCCACCCTCTGCAGCCAAGTGATTTGGGGTTGGTGTTCCCACAGGGCTACGAGATTCACATGTTTGACAGCTTGATGAACATCACGGCCTACCTGGGCAACACCACAGACAACTTCTTCAAGGTGTCCAACCTGAAGATAGGCCACAACTACTCGTTCAGCGTGCAGGCCCGCTGCCTGTACGGGGGGCAGATGTGTGGGGAGCCGGCCACGCTCCTCTACGATGAGCTGGGAACGGGTGAGTCCCTCTTTCACAGAATCACCAGCTTGGAACAGACCTTCAAGATCCAACCCAGCCCTAACACCTCAGCTAAACCACAGCAATCCTAGTGCCACAGCCAATCCTTTTATAAACACATCCAGGGATGGTGACTCCACCACCTCCTCAGGCAGACCATTCCAACACTTTATCACTCTTTCTGTAAAAAAACTTCTTAGGTTGGATGTCATCCAACCTAAACTTCCCTTGGTGCAGCTTGAGGCTGTGTCCTCTGGTACTGCAGGAAGAGCCCAACCCCACCTGCCTAAAACTCCACCTTTCAGAGTGATAAAAAGTGATGTTTTCTCCTCATCCTCTTTAAAAAAATACTCAGGGAAGCCTCATAAACTCTTTAGGGATGTGCTGCTGGTACAAACAGCGCTCGTGTCCCTCCCTCCCCAGGTAAAGACTCCTCTGCCACCAAATCGGGCCGAGGCACGGACGTGGCTGCCATCGTGGTGCCCGTGCTGTTCCTGCTGCTGGTGACCCTGGGCATTGGCTTTGTGCTGCTCTACATGAGGCACAGGAGGCTCCAGAACAGCTTCACTGCCTTCGCCAACAGCCACTACAGCTCCCGCCTGGGCTCGGCCATCTTCTCCTCGGGGGATGATCTGGGTATGTGGCCCCTGCTGGCATCTGGGGACAGCACTGGGGATGTGGCATCAGGGCAAGAATTGATTCTTTGTCATGGTTTGGGCCACTCTGGCACCTCAATCTCCATCAATTTGATCTGAGAGTACACATCGTAGAATTACAGAGTAGTTAAACTTGGAAAAGACCTTAAAGATCACCAAGTTCAACTGGCAAAAGTTCTCCCAACCAAACATTTTTATCAAATTAAACCCCTCCTTCCAATGCAAATCATTTAAAAATGCATTGAGGATGTGAAATCAGGGCAAGAATTAATCATTTTATTGTGGTTTGGGCCACTCTGACATCACAATCTCTATGGATTTGACCTAAGAGTACAAATCACAGAATTATGGGGTGGTTAAACTTGGAAAAGACCTTCAAGACCATCAAGTCCAGCCACCAAAAGTTTTCCCAACCAATATTTTAACTAAATTAAATTAATTAAAGTGCTGAGGGTCCCCTAACAGCTCTCTTTTGGGTTTCTTTTCCAGGAGATGAGGATGATGAAGCCCCAATGATAACTGGATTTTCAGATGACGTCCCCATGGTCATCGCCTGAAGCGCATTTCCGACTGTACAAAACCAAATGGTGTAAATATTTTATTTGATAAAAATAGTTGATTGTTTATTTTAAAAATGCACTTTGAGTTGCAATACGTTATTTTTATATGGGCCAAAAAAAAGAAAAAAATAATAATAATTTTAAGAATACACTTTGTAGTAATCAACTGTGAATTGCAGACTAGGTTGGTTGAGTAACAAATTGCTTTGATTTAACATTAATTTAGTCTTACAAGGCTATGCTTGCTGGGCATGCTTTTAAGTCTGTGAGATACTTTCCGTTGACTAAATTGGCTACTCATTTTATTTTTCTAAGACAAGAATAAATTTATTTAAAAAAAAAATAAAAATTCAGGAGATTATATATGTAGAGAGAGATAATATAGTCCCTGAAGGTTTTGCTTTTACTTTAGGACTAAAAAAAAAAAAAAAAAACCAACAAAAAAAATTCCTTTGGACTTTGTTTTATATGAAAGTATTTTTGTTGTGTTAATTTATTGGGAAATCTGCTGTGGAACAGATTTCCAGAGTCGTCAGACATTGTACACATTCTCGTGTAGAACATGTGCCACTTTATCGTGCAAGGCAGTCGTATCTTGGCATCCCCATCATTGTCCTTGCCATGATAATAAAACCCCTCATTTTCACAGTTTTTCTCCCTTTTAAAAGACCCAATCTTTGAGAGATCTTAAGGCACAGCAGCACATTTTGTTTTAGGGGTGAGTTTTAACTTCCTGCTGCTGTGGGAAGTCAAAAATATCCCCACACTGAGATGTGCTGCCCAAACCCCTCCTGCTGCTGCCCCTGCCCATCACACAGGGCTTAATTAATCTGCTTAATTAATCTGGAGCTCACCACCACCATGTCACTGAAACAAAAAATTGCCACTTGCACCTTAAAACTCATGTCCCAGGTATTTTTTGGATCCCTCTCCTCCGTGGAGCTTCCCTCAGACACCAGCACGGTGGTGGGACAGAAGGGGGAGCCTCCAGTGTGTGCAAATCCAGATTTTCCACACTCACACGGAGAGATAATTACTGAAAATTTAAATTAATTTAGCCCACAGCAGGGATTTGATGCTCCCTCATCAGAATTTCCAAAAAGCAGCTGTAGTTTTACCTACAGCTTTAGAAATAATATAAATACACACACACACACACACACACACACACGTTATTTTCTCATCTCACATCCCCAGCAGACACAATACTGGCTGCAGAGCCAAATGCAAAAAGTCTGCTTGCCACTGTTTGGAGCTTTGATTTTGTGACAGCAAAACATGAATTTCACCAAAAAAAAAATGTGAACCTCACTGCTACCTGCCAAGCCAGGAGCACGACAGGAGAGGATGTTCAGGGCTTTCCCCTGGCCCTGCTCGATATATGCAAAACTTCTCACCAGGAAATACAGCACACTGTCTTGTCACACTGTTTTTGTGAAAAACAAAGGTATTTTTGCTGTGTAAATTAAGTTATAATTGCAGTCTTCCTACAGATGAAATGAGAGAGGCCAACTATGTTTTGATACGCGACTGATCCGTTTAATTTCACAATAGAAAAATGTATTATAAAAAAAAAAAAAGTTGAAGTCTGGATGGTTTGATACTCTAGAGAAATATTAACTCTATTTTCAATTACTGGTGTTAGCATTCCCAGTGACAGATTCCCCCCTCCCAAGCTGGGACCAAACTAGAATCAGATTTTTATAAGTAGCAGCAAGCTCACAGAGTTGCAATATTTTTACCTTGTCAGTGGATCAGGTGCTGTTCAGGAGTTGAAATTTTGAGTAAAATCAACCCACACAGCTCAATTTGCCTGGAGTTACAGCTACACAGAGACACCAGACTCTGACCCAGAGGCTAAATTAGTCTCTAAAACATAAATCAAAAGATTTTATGCAGGAGAGGAAGCCTAAAAACAGAGATAGAGTATTCAACCCTTTCTCTAGAAAGTAATTTTTTAAACACAGATAACTAAAAGTTACGATGTAGCATCCCAAAATCTGGTGCCTCTCTAGTGGGGGTTAGGGGTGGTTAAATTCTGATATTTTACTCCCCCAGGGTAAATCCTGCTGCAGTAAAAGGAGCAGAATTTAGAGTCCAGCCCACCTCTGTGTAGCCAGATGCCAAGGCAGACCCTTGTAACCAATTTAAATCCTGCAGAAACCCCTTGGCTGGAGATTTCCAAGCATCACCCAGGGGACAGGTCACTCCTGGCCTCTCTGAAAGGCTCCTGGCTTGGGGACACTCATGCAGAGCAAAGCATTTTGTACCCAAAACCCAACACTCCTGGTTAACTCCCAAACACAGCGTGGGCAGAGCAGAGCCCTCTGTGGAGTCACCCCTGCGTGCCCAGGGGTCTGGGGACACTGCAAAGCCCTCGTGGGGACAGCACTGGCACTCAGAGCTGTCCCCAGCCCTCCCCTTCACTGCAAAAATCACCACTGTGCTCTCAGCAAAGCAACTTTCACAGGGCTAGTGTATTTTATATATAGAAATAGAGAAGTCTGGGCTCCAGGTGGGGAGTAATCGATGCAGTTCTGGGGTAAATTGTATATTTTTATGAACTTTTGAAGCACGGAATCTTGTTCACGGAGACATACAGGGGGTGGGAGGGTTCTGCTGTAAATATGGAAGGTGGATGTGGATGTATATTTTGTTCTGGTTTCATTTCATTAGCCTTATGTGATGTGACATGACTTGCAACCCTCAATTTCGGGAGGTGATCTGGGTTTGCTTTATAGGAACCCAGCAAAATGTTTGGATCTGTATGGAAAACAAAAAAAAAAAGGTATGGAGAATACCCTGGCTAGGAGGAACTTCCACCAGTTAATTTGTGTTTGCACCCATTTCAGATGCCCATGGGTACTCTCAAGTCCATTTGAACAAAAGACTAAGGTCAAACACGAAAATCTGTTGAGATTTTTGGCCATGAGGCTTCTTTTGCTTTGGCTCAGTCTTTCTGTGAGGTTTTTTTTGTGCTGGGGGTTTGGTTTTTACAAGGAAGGACAAGGAGGTACCATTTCCCAGGCTGGAGACCTATTAAAGGTTAAAAAAAGGCTCTTTTCAGTCTGAATAAGCCCCATCTCTGGGTTGCCAGCCCTGTAAAACTCCCTGAACCCAGCAAGAGCAGAGCCCACGCAGGAAACAGCTGCAGCAGGAGCTTCCAGCCCCTCTGGGGTTTGGCTGAGGGCCTGTACCCCAGGAAAACTGCAAGAGGATTTCAGAGAGGGGTGAAATACGGGCTGAAAAGCCCTGCAGGTATTTCATGTGCAGGAGAGCTGCGAGGTCACAGCCCAGCTCACCCTGCCCTGGCTTGTTCCAGCTGCTCCAGCGTCAGGAGGCTCAGCCCTGGGAAAAGCCTCTTTTCCTTGGAGCCAGAGCAGGTTAGGGAGATGTTTGGGAGCTCAGGGCCAGCGGGAAGGGGAGAGCAGAGGGGCAGAGCTGGCTGCCAGCATCCACACCTTGTGGCCAAAGGAGATTTGTGTTTGATGGCCACCTTGGTGGTCACCAGGTTATTTCACTCCTCCTGTTTCCAGAGTCACTGAAACCTCACATTCCCCACCAGGGAACCCCCACCTGAGCCAAGGAAACTCTCCCTGAGCAGAATTCTCATTCCTGGCAGGGCAGAGCTCAGTGTGAGCATCTCCATACTTAGAATCAGGGTATATTGAATGGCAAACTTCACCTACTCGCTGATGGAAAAGCAAAATGTCATTTTTTCTGCAAAAAAAGAACCTGTTCTGAAACAGCTTTCAAGTCTCCTTCAAATGGACTTGAGAAGGGAAATGGTGCAATAACTCAGCTACTCATGGACCCCAAGAGCATCTTCATTCCTGGAAATAGATGTAACATTATGATTAACCCTTCCAAACTTGCATCAGTCCAGAAGCAGCCAGCCTCTAATAGAGGTAGTGTCACCTTTTAATCAGGTTCTTTAAGTGAAGTTTAATGTTATATTATTTGAATTGCTACTCTGTGTCCTTTATTGGTTTGTTTGTTTGTTCTCTTTGTTTCCATTCACTGATTTCTGCTATATATTATTGCACAATTTTGAAGGAATTTTTGTCCATTTTTTTTCCCCCCCACTTAATGATAATAATAAAAATGGATTGGGTAAGCAAAGTAGTTTCTGAAATTGTTTTCCAGCCTCTATGTGTCTAGTGCAGGAAAAAGGAGACTTTACTGAACATATTTTTATTTTAGAAAACCAAACAGGATTATAGAATCACTGAATGGTTTGGGTCAGAAAGGATTAATTAATGATTAAAGATCATCTAATTTCTGTCCCCTGCCATGGCAGGGACACCTTCCCCTGTCCCAGGTTGCTCCAAACCCCATCCAGCCTGGCCTTGGGTACTTCCAGGGATCCAGGGGCAGCCCCAGCTGCTCTGGGCACCCTGTGCCAGGGCCTGCCACCCTCCCAGGGAGGAATTTCTCCCTGATATCCCATCTAACCCTGCCCTGTGCCAGTTTGGAGCCGTTCCCATCCTGTCAGTGCTCCTGATCAAACGGCAGGGACAGGACAAGGGCGATGGGAATCAGGAAAATGGAGCTTTGTGCCAAAGGAGCAGCAGATCCTGAGAGGTGCCACCCTCATTCCTAACGCAGTCACGTCTGTCTGTCCCTTCCCTCAAGGTCACCAACACCCCCAGACACCAAACATCATTTCCAGCCTGTCCAAGCTTCACCTCCACATTCCCACAACACCACCTCAAGCCTTATTTTCCGTGCTTAAAACTCATTTCCAGAACAACCCCACCCCAGCACGAGGTGTGTGAACAGCCCAAATCCAGCAGGATTTCTCCTGGCAGGGAAGGTAATGAGCAGGCAGCAGCATCCTCACACATCCCCCATTTCCCAGCCCGGGTAACTGGAAAGGCAACGTGATCTTGGTGGACATAATTGAGGCGTTGGAGCATCTTAAGTGTTGCACTTCATTAACATTTAGCTTAAGGCAACGTTAACAAACAGTCGACTCCCTCCGTTGTGAATGGAGCTGATTTTTCCCCTACTTCCACTGGAATATTCCCCCTGGAATGAGGAGTTCCACCTTATTCCCAGGTACCTACTTCCTGCTGGAGGAGCCGGTGGGACTCTGAAACCTCAGAGCTGTTGCAGAGAAAACTTTAATGGAATAAAAGTTTGCCTCCTCTCCTAGAGAAACCTGCAGGTTTCTGTGGGTAGGGAAGATTTTCACCCTAAGCCTTCACTGCCTTCACCACAGCAAATTGTAATGTTTTTCCCCACTATGATGAGAACCCATCAAAGAGGAAGACTGCAGTTCCTGGAGGAGCTTTGGATGGAGCACAAAGCACAAACCCATCCAAGAGCTGGATCCAGGCTCCCCTCACTCTGCTGCTCCCAAAAATTCACCTCTTTCCCCCAAATAAACATCAGGAGCTGCTTCCTGCAACCACAGGGAGGGGAAGATGTGAATCCTGCCTGCAGGAATGAGGTAACCAGGTGGAAATACAGCAAAAAATCCCTTCCCATCACGGGTTAAGCTTTTCACAGAATCGATGGGCTCTGATGTTGAGAGAGCAGCTGAAGTTTTGGCTCACTGCTCCTCCTTTGAGCACTCCCAGTGCCTTGTGCCAGACTCCTGAACAATTGTGCTTAGCCTTTCTCAGCTGGAAAGATGAAACAACTGAGGATATTCCACAGCAGAACTCAAGCTGGATTTTGGGATGGAGCAGCCAAGAGCTCCCAGATAGCCCAGGGAAGGAAGGAAGGAAGGAAGAGAAGGTCTGTGGGAAGAAGGAAAGATTCATGCTAACCATCAACATCTTGGCTCCTACCACAAACCTCCCAACCTGCCAAGTGTGGGATGCAAGAAAAATGGCATCTTCCAGGATGTGAGGTTTATTTCTTTCCTGTAAATTATAGGCATCCAGAAGCCCACAACCTCAAACTCTCAGAGCTGGGCTGACATCATGCCCAGAAGATTTTCTCTCCCCATGCTCTGCAGACCTGGGATCGATTTAGGGAGCGGACCTGACCTCTTATTTTTCAGAGCACCTGCGTGGGGTTGTGCTGGAAAAAATCCCAGGGTGATGGAGGGTCATAAGAAAGGAACTAACAGCAGTTTGGGAAAGAAGGAAAGCTACTCAGTGAGCAGGAGGTCATGAAATTCATCCTGAAGCTACAGCCTGACACTGGCTGTACAGGAGGGGAATGTTTTAGAGTGGAGGACCTGAGGTAGGGGTGGACAAGAAGCGATATTCTCATCACCAAGCCTCTCATCTCCAGGCTGGCCTGGCAAAAAGAGAAAACTCACTTTTCCTGGATCTTTCCCTGCCAGTGGAGGGAAACAGATGCCCTCCAAGGTGGAACTGGGAACCTGAATGGAAGTCTGGGGCTTGGGTGAGCCATTCTCAATTGCTTTTGTAGACTGGGAGAGTGGCTGCCTGTGCTTTTTGTGTCTCCCCAGTGCCTGAGAGATCCCAAAGGGTAATGAGGAGATGGAGGAGAGGTTGGAAGTTCCTCTGGCCTGGGCTCTGTGCAACATCAGGCAGGATTCATCCCTGTCCAAGCTGAGAGAGGGTCACTCCAGGCCTTGTCTGCAGCCAAGGATGAGGCACAGCAGTTCAGAGAGTGCTTCCCTCATCCTAAAATAGGTCAAACTCTCTTTGCTATAATGGGAACTCAACGGCGACTGCCTCACACCAAGCCTTGGGACTGTAAGACACCACAGCCTACGTGAAATGAATCCCAAACCCGAGATCTGGGTGAGAACATCCCCCCTGCAGCCAGGCAGCTCCTGAAGCACACACACCCTGCAGGCTGGAGAGGAGCCCTGGCCAAACATCTCCTCTTTGTTAGCACCCCTACCCCAGCTCCAGCGGAGAGCAGCGCCGCAGCTCCGCTCCAAACACCCTCCCTGCTCCCTCTTTGAGGCTGCTGGCCCCCTCTGGGGTTAGCCTGGCTCTGGAGTGACACAGCTTTCCTTTTCCCCTGCCAGGGCTTTCTCGGGATCCCTGAGAGAGCCAGGAACAGAAGCCTGGAGGCCAAATCCCAGTTGTGTGTTCAGTCACGGGACCAGCCTGGTTTCCCATCCAGCTCCACTTTGCAGTAGCTGTAGGGAACCCAGAGCCAGCCTGTCTCTGTACCCTGCAAATTACCACGGCAGACTCAGAGCTGGTGAAGACAATAGCGTGTTTGGCTCATTCTTCTGCATCAACACCATTTCCAAATGTACTTTTCCCTCCTAAACTTATTTAACCTCTCAACCAAGAGCCACAAGGATGGCGAGCTGTGTGTTCCAAGCCCACATCTCCTGGGAGAGCAGGCACAAAGAATAGAAGGCAGCCTGGAGAGATGGGGAGAGGGAAAATCCAGAGAGGGATTCGAATGTACCGTGCCAGTGACCTGCTAAGGGTCCAGCCATCATAAATAAATAGGCTGCTTTTATTGTCTGGCCAAGCACGGTAATGCTTGAGCCGCTTCCAGCGGGTGGGGCCACGGCCGGCCCCGCTCCTCCGTGCTGAGACAAAACAGATGTCGCTCACCCCGCGCCCGTTCTGCGCGGGATTGGTGCTCCAGCCCCTCCTCACCCGCCATGGATCAGGGGTTTTTTAATGCCCCTCCCAAACCACCAGAAACGGAGCCAAAAACTTCTGCTGTGATGGGGGTGAGTCCTAAGTGAGGGGCGACAGTGCCATGGGGTGACAATGCCAAGGGGGTGACAATGCCAAGGGGGTGACAATGCCATGGGTGACAATGCCATGGGGTGACAATCCCAAGAGGATGGCAATGCCATGGGTGACAATCCCAAGAGGATGGGGTGACAATGCCAAAGGGTGCAGCCCAAAACCTGCAGCAGTTAAAGCACCTAAGTTCCTCTCCCTCTGCACAGCCCCAGCAGATGCTCTGCACTGGTCCTAAACCCCCCAGGCCAGACCCCAGATTCAGATACGGGAGGGTAGAGCTGAGAAGCAGCTCTGTCTTGCCAGAACCGATAATTCACTTTTTAACCTGTTTTTTTGGCCAGTTCAGCCCAAAGCGAGCAGTTCCCAGCTGGCCCTACTGCCACCCATGTGCAGTAGATGGCAGCAGAAGCTTTAGTCATTGGCCACCAAACTCACAAGGATCCCTCCTCCCCCCCCCTTTTTTTTTTTTTTTTTACTTTTTACTTTTGGTGGCCTCAAAAATTATTAGTTCCAGATGAGCTCCCGCCATTGTAATAGTCCATTTAACCCGATCCACTCTGGGCAGAGTCAGTGCAAGTTCAAATGCAGCATTTTCACGTGTAAACCACACATCAGAGACATTTTTTCCGGGCAGCTCTGGGCATTCCTCGTGCAGCAGAGAAGGGGAAATGCAGAAGGTTAAACCTCACACACACGGCCCCGGCCGTGGGCAACAATGGCACTTTGTCAAGGCAGCGCTGCCAGAGCGGGGCTGAACTTCTGAATTGAACCAGGAACCTCAGCCCTGCTTCTCCCTTTGAAGATTTGCACTAATAAGCCAAACCAGTGGGTATTTTGTTTTATAAGGAAAGAGCATTTCAAGTCACGTACGCTGCTATTGTTGGACACAAAACATGTTCTGTCTCTGCCTGTGGTGACTCCAGCGACTGCTCTACACTTGTCTTTTGCTGGGATTACCTTTATTTTTATAATATATTAAATTTACCTCCTACCATCTTTCAGGCCTGTTAAAACTGGCAGCGTTTCCCAGGGCTAACTGCACATATATAGTTAAAAACCCCATTTTATTACCATATTATTTTATTAACATATTCAAATTTTACGCCTTTTTTTGATGAAGTATTGAGAAACAATAATCAAAACTACCAGATTTCCCTCCTACTGGAATAACAGGCACATCCCATATAAACAAGCTCCATGTAAGAGGTGCATTAAATGATTTGTTTCTGGTAAACGAAGACAGCTCTAGCACAACACATGGAAAATTTCATGTTGTTTGCTTTTGTAATTCACTGTACACACAGCCTTTAATCTGAGGATCTCCAAGCACTCTGCACAGTTTAATTAAGGCCCACAACTGCCATGTTGGGGAAGTACATTAAGCGCTGTTATGCTGATTCTTTACAGATGGGCAAGCTCAGGGGCTGAGTTGTGTGCTCCAAATTTCCCTCTCCCCACCCTGGATGGGTCCTTAAAGCTTTTCCATGTGGCCTTCCCAACGAAAAGAGCTGAACTTAAAACTCCAGCCCAACAAGAAAACCTGCTTTCATCCAGGGCTGAGCTTTCCAATGACGTGTTGTACCTGCAGAGCATCTGACTGCGTTCCCACTCCCTCAGTTCTGGAGGAAAACCAGGGGATCAGCACAGGGCCCGGACAATTCTGTGATTCTGCCCTAAATCCCCCCCTCAGCAGCCTGCCTGCAATGGGTTAAACCCCAAACCCATGTACTGATGTGACCCCAAATCGGGTCAGGAGCCAGACCCCATCCCAAACTGAGACCTGCCGAGCCCTGGATCGCCTGTTTTGTGAAGAACATCCCAACATCTTGGCTCCCAAACCCCCGTTTTTCCACAGTATTCTCTCCTGCGGGATCTGCATGGAAACCACTCGCAGCGCCGAAGCCACGGGACAAATGAATGGGAATTCACGCTGCCAGTGATATCCATCATGAGACACAAGGCTGCACAGAGGAGGGGCACGCTGAGCCCTAACCAGCTGCACATGTACAGTGTCTGCCTCATCCAGGGCCTGGCCCCGGGGACTGAACGGTTTCTAAACCCTGGGAGCGGGATCGGGAACCGCCGGGTCACCCCCTGCTCCCGGCCGCTGCCCTCACACCTCAGCCACTCGAGGCCACCACTTCCTCACCGGCCTTGGGAATGGGCAAGCAACCAGCTTTGGCCAGGGAATGAATAGGTGCTGAAGTCATTCAGCTTTTCCCAACATTGTTCCAGCTTTGGCTGCGGAGCAGTTCTCCATCTCTCCCTTTTCCGTGTTCCTTCCCCCTCTCCTCTGCGAGCTCCTTTGTTCTCGTGTTTACAGCGGCATCGATTTGCTGTCAGAAAGCAACATGGCCTTGGAGTTTCTGTACACACAGCCCAAACCCAGCCGCCTGGAACCTGCCCCTCTTGCACCCCGACTCGCTGCCACGGGCTGCACTCAGCGTTTCAGATGTCACTGCCCCTTCCTGATCCTCTGGGGGCACAAACCACGGCCCCACACAGAGCCCCAGAGAAACACCTGCTCAGGACCAGCTCCTTCTGCTCCTCTTTCCCATCAGCTCAGACATCTCAAAGCTTTCGCTCATGTTTTCCTCTTGTGATTTGAGAAAATCCCCTCCCTGCTGCCTGAACAAAAGTCTGGGTTGGTTGTGCAGAGTAAGCAGCCCCAGGACTGCTGTCCTCGCTGTTTGCAGAATAGATAGAAAACATGAAAGGACAGAGCATAAACCATCTCCCTCCTGCTCTGCCAAGATGAAATCCAGCTTCTGGGTCTCTCCTGAAGAGCTGAAGGATTGCTGCCAGCCCTGCTAATGCTTTAAACAGGACCATGGGCTCCATTCACCTCACGAGGGCACCTGGGAGAAAAACTGCCAGCGGTCCCCATGACGGGTGCTGCACCAATTTCCATGACCTGTTAAGAATTCCCTGCCTCTCTCAGCTTCCAGCGAGTGTTGCTCCAGGTTTTAGAGCAGCAGCCCTCTGCTCAGATCTATTTATTGCCACCTCACAGCCCTCCAGCCAAACCTCCCATGGCCATTCCCCTGGCATGTGGTAACTCAAGTCCCTTTAGTGGCTTCTCAGAGGGCTGAAACCCCTGTTTTCACTTGGTTCCAGTTTCCAGATCCCCTCTCTTTTCCAACCTCCCTTGCTTTTACCTGCTTTTGTTCAGCACTCCTATGAAAGGAGGGGTTGGAAAGGGTGACAGGTCTGTAAATATATCGGATTGTCTCTGGGAAAAAAAAAGGTAGAGCAGAAAGAGTGATGGATACACTCTTCCCCTCCTTGCACTTGGGACAGATGAAGGAAGATGGCAGATAATTGCTCTTTATTGTGCCCCGGGTTCACCTTAAGATGAAGGAAGTGATAAGATTTCAATTAATGTCATTTAAGATTCCCTGCAAGCTGTCCTGTTCCTTTCTTGGCTTCTTTCCTCCTCTGAAATCGTGGTCCTCAATGCTGCTTTTGTAACCCCACGGGAGCTCCCTAAATGGGCCACATCCTCACCTGGTGAGCACTGTCAGGGCTTCACCGACAGCAGTGGAGCAATGCTAATTTAGACCAGATGCCAATCCCCCTGCAGCCCCGCTCTGGATTTATTGGAGGGCAGGATAGATAACATACTTCATTATACAAAGCAGGGATCGTTTTCCAGCTTGCCCAAGAATGAACCGAGGAGCTTTTCTAATCAGCTTAAACTGATCAAGATATCCAGGCACGGAAAGCCTGATATGATATCCAGGTTTCTGTGTAAGGCACCTAATACTGAGCTTTTTTGCTTTCCCGAGTCACTGCATCAAATTCTTTGGGATTGCTTCCCTGGAAAAGGAGAATACAGGGAGCTGCAGCCCAGGGAGCTGGCACCCTGTTGAATAACACACAAACACACTGGGGCAGTAGATATTGGTTCTTTTAAAAGGAAAAAATCAGAAGGACAATATGCTAAAAGAAATAAATGGGTGAACGAAGCTGCTGGTGCATACCAGAAACATTTGAATTTTGATCTCGTTTTACCTAAAGCCAGAAGAAAGCACTGAGGTATCCCAGAACAAGCCCCAACATCTTGAAAACGTTTACACCGTTCCCTTCAGATTTTCAAAATGTCTCCTTAGAAATATCTGCTGGCATGCAGTCACAACATCCTCCTCTCTGACTGTGCCGCTTTGGAATAAAGCAGAATTTCCACGTAAAGAACGGCTCCCGGCTTCCACAGGCTTCCTAATTCAAATAAATGATACATATGCATTTATGGCTACAAACAGCAGCCAAACCCCCCCCCTGCCCCACCAAACATTCACCAAAGCGGCGCAAATAGCTGGAATTCTTTGCCCCCCCTGCAGATACACGAATGTTTATTGTACCCAAGAGCATCCATTTTCGCTCCTCTTCTATATATACACGCATGACGTTTCCATATGTTCTGCAGCTCAGCTCCCTGGTAACATCACACCCTCCAGGGGAGGGGGGGAAGCCTGGAAGCTGGGGGGGAACTCAGCGAGAGACCCCCGGGTCAGGCAGGAGTAGGGTGGGGAAGAAGAGCTGAGATGAGATTTTGTGCTTCCTCCTCTCCTCATCTCTTCCTCCTCCTCAAACACCTGAAGCCAGCTCGGTGCTGCCACGACGGAGATGCCACAGCAAACACTGATTTTCCTGTCCGTGCCCTGCAGCAGCAAACCTTCTCCTGCTCCTTTTCTTTTTTTTTTTGTGGTTTTTTTTTGTGTTTTTTTTGGTACAATAGCCATTCCCAAGGTGTGAAATCTGCAGGAGGGGGTGGGGGACAGGTTGGGGATGGGGTGCTGCCTCTCTGAATACGATTACAGGTTTAAAATGTGTGAAGTCTTTTCAGATTTAATGAACCAGAATGTGACTTTCATTTTGGCTGTGCATATTTTGAACCCTAATATATGTTTATTTAGTCTAATTAATTGCTTTTTTTTTTTTTTTCATTTTTCCTCTCTGAAAGATACCTGCTCAGCTCTCCCAAGTATTTTGCAGTAGCCACACACAACAAAGGCTGTTCCTCTGCAACACATGGGCTGAGACCTCCTCGTTCCTGGGTTCTGCATGGGAGGAGGAGGCTGATTTGAGAAGGAAACACTGCTCTCCAGATTAGAAATTCATTTTCCCCTCCTGGGTCCATCCTGAGGTGGTGAATTTGCCTGATGTGGGTTGAGCAGGTGCTGTGGCTGGAGATGGAGAAGCCAGACGCGGGGTGAGGAGTTGTGCAGAGATGTGGGATTAAGGAGAGGCAGGGAGAGTGTGAACGCTGCACAAGTGACCTCCTCAGAGAAAGGCGGGGATTTACATTTGTCCTCTGTGATTTCAGTCCTCCAGCTCAAGGCAGGAAAATAACACAGCAAAATAAACCAGGAGGAGGAAGCCCTTGAATGCCAGCAACAGATATCAGCGTGGAAGAACCCACTGAGCCACAAGCCTTTGAGGAGCAGGTAGCACAGGCTGCCAGCTTGGAGATGGAAAAGCTGGCACAGCCATGAGGGAAATCCTTCCCAGCAGCTCCAAGACAAAGGACAATGCCAGCCAGACCAGGGCAGGGGATGGGAATGTTTCACCCAGCCCCTTCTGAGGCACAAAGTGATGAAACAGATGATGTTCAGAGCATATAGACAATGCACATATAGAGCCTTCCATCTGGAGACCTGCTTGTTCCTCTAGCTGCCTTTATCCTGCCAGGTGATCACCTGCTCAAAACCCTTTTTGATTTATCTTTTCCATCGTGCTCTGAACACAATGCAGCAGACAAAACCTCAAGTCCTGATCATGAATCCACCCTGCTCAAGTGATCGCTTGACCACAGCTAGAAAACCAGGATGATCCATAAACCCCCCCAAGGCAGGGGAAAGCTGCTGACCTGCAGTGAGTATTTGCAAGTCCACATCCCCCCGCTGCTCCCTGCACACCAGGGGCTCAAATCTGAAACCCCCATTGGGCAGTTTCTGATCACATTTTCCTGCCCTCAAAACCCTTCACCCCAAACATCAAACAGGATTTTTTTTTATTTTTTTTTTTTCCCCTCTACTACAAGAAGTTTTTCAGGACAGGAAAACGGTTTCCTGTCCAGACCAGACACCGGCTTCCTGCAAGCTCTCCAGCAGATCATGTAATCCTACGCCCCTATTTGTAAAACGAAGATGATCGATTGCCTTTGTCTCCTCTACTCAAACGTCCAAGCTGTGGTCCTTAAAACACCCACGTGACCAGGCATAACTCTGCCCTGATCTCACACAGCACTGCAGTAATACTCATAAATAATGGCAGAGTTACGAAAGTAGGATTTACAGTAATGCGTCAGAGCGCAGGATGACAAAATCGCCTGGGTTTACTCTGAATTTACATGAGAATAAACAAGGCCAGACTTTTGCCCTCATTCCGAAGAAGGGCCCCAGGTTGTGTGTCTGTGTTCCATCTCCTCACCCCCACAGCCTCTTACGTGGAATTACATTTATTTTAACATGATGAACTTGGAAATGGAAGTTTCCCCCAGCCACGCAGCCCTGTGGGCTCTGCCCAGAGGTGGCCATGGGTGATGGATGGGGATGTGGTGAGGGTTTTGCTCTGTGACTCAGCCAGAGCAATTTTGGGCTGCCCCTACACATCCTCGTGCACCCCAACAGCAAGAGAATGCTCAGCACACCTCACTCTCTGGAGAAATCCATATAAACCCACCAAAACCAGCTCTGCTTTGGGAGGACAGAGAACTGAAAGGGTTAACTGGCTGCTTTAGGGATGAGCTCTGGTTACACAGAGAAAATTAAAAAAAAAAAAACAACCACATTTTGGACATGGGCCACAAATGCAAATGCTCTGCAAAGTGGAACTGGTGAGGTCAGACCTGGTGCTTCTGGGCTGGTAGGAATGAAATGGTGGAGTCCGCAAGGACCACTGGGCTTTCTGTCTGGGCTGCAGAGCAAGAGCCGTCCTCCAGTGGAGAAAGGAGCTGTGCTGGGCAGGTTGGGGCACTTATTCCTTCCATCCTGCAGCCCTGACACCCTCTCAGCCACCTGAGGCTTCTAGTACCTGCTGCCTTTTCAGAGGGCAACACCAACATGTGGAGCTCCAAGGAGCTGCTCCTGACTCACAAGGAAAGCCAGGAGTCACCGCTCTGACCCTGCACCCCACTGGGATTCATGGAAGCCACCATCAGACTGCCAAAATCCCATCATTTTGTTAACTGGACCACTGATCTCCTGGGGCACACCCAGCTCTGACAAAGCACCACGGTGGTGGCCACTGAGAGGGTCCATGAGCCACTGCAGAGCCATGGGAGACAATCCACGTGTCCCCATGGTGGGCTGGGGCTGACAAGGGACAGGCTGGGATGACTTCTCAGGAAAAGCAATGAGTAGGAAGAGATGAAAAGAAGAGGCAGCAGCCCCAGGGAGGTTGGAGAGGGGGCTCCATCTCTCTCTGAGATGTGCTGTGGCTGCTGGCAGGCAGAGGGCTGGATTTGGTGAGCCAGGAGGTGCTTTGCTCCCGTGGGGAGGGGGATGGCTGTGGAAAAGCCGGGTGGTTATGTAAGAAAACCATCCCTGCTGCGGCAGCATCGCCATAGCAAAGGGTTCAGGAGGAGAGGCAGGCAAATCTGCTGAGCTGGCTGTTCCTCTGTCACTCTGACAACGCAAACAGGACAGCTTTACAGCCAGGGGATGAAACAACGGGGTCCTGCTCAGCTGTACTCTTAAAAATTGATACTTTCTGCTCAAAGACCTCTGCACAGTGCGTGATCCTGATGGATTTTCTCCAGGGCTGGGAACTGAGCTTTCCCACCAGCTGCTCTCCCATCTCCTCCCTCCTGCATGGAATGGTTTGGGTTGGAAAGGATCTTAAACATCATTGTCCATCATGGAGTGGCTGCAGCAGAGTGGAGCTTTCTTCCCTTTGTGTGGGGAAAACTTAACAGAACTCACGGCAGTGATCACAGGTTCACAGAGCCACAGAATGGGATGGGGCAGGACCTGGGGGATGGGGCAGGATTCCCGGGATATCTCAGGATCCCGGGATGGGGCCAGACTTGGGCATATCTCATGGACTCCCAAGGATATCTCACAATTCCCAGGATGGGACCAAACCTGGGGATATCTCACCATTCCCGGGGATACCTATCCATGTCACCCTTCCTGGGAATATCTCAGCATTCCCGGGAATATCCATCTCCCCATTCCCGGGAATATCTCCTCATCCCCGGGAATATCCATCTCACCATTCCCGGGAACATCTCCCCATTCCCGGGAATATCTATCTCCCCATTCCCGGGAATATCCATCTCCCCATTCCCGGGAATATCCATCTCCCCATTCCCGGGAATATCCATCTCCCCATCCCCGGGAATATCCATCTCCTCATTCCCGGGAATATCCATCTCAGCATTCCCGGGAATATCCATCTCCCCATTCCCGGGAATATCCATCTCCTCATTCCCGGGATGGGGCCGGACCCGGGGCCCGCCTCGGGCGCGCGCCCCGCCCCGCCCCTCCCTCCTCTTTGCCCTCCCATTGGCCGGGGGCGCGCGGCCTCAGCCAATCAGCGCGCGCCTTCCGCGCCACGCCCCGGCAACAGGGGCGGCCGCCGGCGGGTTCATCTGAGGTGCGGCGGCGGCCCCGGCGAGCCCGGCCCGGGTCCCGATCCCAATCCTCCCTGCCCCGGCCCCGATCCCCCCTGCCCCGGCCCCGATCTGCCCTGCCCGAGCCCCCAAACCCCCCTCCCGATCTCGCCCCGCCGCCTCTCGCGCTGCCCCGGTACGATAAACCCGCCCCGAGCATCACCCGCCAAGCGCTCAAAGCACCACGAGGTGTTCGCTTTCCGTGACACATGCCTTTCCTGGGGTATTTAATATTGTTGTCTATTTAATGTACGTCTATATTCAACATACTTCCATATTTAATTCACTTATACATTCGATATACTTATATAATCAGTATACTTATATATCGAATATACCGACATGTTCAATGTATTTATATATCGAATATACCGACATATTCAATGTATTTATACATTGAATATGCCGACATATTCAATATAATTATATACTCAATATACTTATATATTTAATACACTTATATAATCAATATACATATATATTGAATATACTTATATCCACTCAATATCCCTATATATTGAATTTCGCCAGCAAAAAAAAATTTAAAAATTAAACAAATATATATTTAATATACAGATGCAGCCCGCTGAGGTTGCAGAGCGAGAGAAGAGATGAAATCCGTTGCCAAAAAGGTCTTAGAAGAGGCTACACGCTGCCTTTCCCACGTAAAGATCAAACCCCTCCACTCGATCTCCTCCTCGCTATCATTTTTAATTAATGAGGGCAGCAATGCCTGCGGATACGGAACCGGGGAGAGAACGCCCTCCCCATCCCGCTGCTGTATTTCCTTTATGAAAAAAAAATAAAAATAAAAAAGCAGGGAATGGTAATAATAATAATAATAAAAAATCGTGATCTGCAAAGATTTTAATCGTGCAACAGATCCAGGTGATTGAACAGAACATTTTCATGGTTTTTGCAGGCGCTGTGGACGGCGGGGATGAGGGGGTTACAGCTCGGGGCTGGTCCCTATGATTTATGTAAAACATTTTAGCGCACAGGAAAATAGAGAGCAGAGAAAATCCAATTCCAGATGATTCAAAAGGCACAAAGACAATGGCAGAAAAGGACCAAGTTCAGCTCATTTAAATGCTGTTAATTGTTCATTCCCATAGTGAGATGGTTTCTCCTGCAAATGAGAGAACAAACCCTTTAACGCAGGGTTAGGATTGGGTTGGATTTTTTTAAAAATTATTATTTTATTAGCACCGTGCCAGCACTGAAGTGAACCCAAATAATCTTAATCACTGAATAGTAGTCGCTGTTTTATGGCTTTTTAAAGAAAGAGGGAGAAGAAAAAGGAGGATGATGCCCCACTGGCACAAAGAGCGAGGTTGGAAGTCACTGCAATCCGCGCCCAGACCTCTTGGAGGTCTCGAGCACCGCCAGAAACCCGCAAATGAGGGGGAAAAAAACCCAACAACAATAAAAAAAATATAAAAATCCAACAAAAAAACAACCAAACCAAGAACCCTTCCGAGAGGGAACAAAGTTCCATTTACTGCTCACCGGTGAGGGCTGCAAGGGGAGCGCCTTGGCGTTCTGCTCGAGGCGCTCGCCACTTTATTCCTCCTTTATTTTTGATTTATTTCCCAGGCAGCGGCTCGGGATGCGGCGGCTGCCGCAGCGCAGCTCTGGGGCTCCCGACAGCGATGGGCGCTGCCAGGGGAGCCCGGGGGCTCTGGCGAGCTGCCCTCGCCCCTCGGAGCCCTGCCTGACGTGGCTATAAAAGGCGAGAGGAGGGAGGAAAAAAGGGGCACGATTAGGAGAAATGCAGCACGTTCAGGGGAGGCACAACCGCGGCTGAAGCCGGCAGGGGACACAGACCTGGCTCTGGTCCCTCCCCAGCCTCTGGTGCCTCCCTCCCCTGGGCGAAAAAAAATCCCCGAGATGCTCGTAGGGATGCGGTGAGGATTCTCCTCCTACCTCGGCAGCAGTGCCCTGTGTCTGTGCCACCTGCGGGCTTCAGATCCCCACAAAAAGTGATTCAATTCCCTGCCCGTGCCTCGCTTCAGCCTCTGCAGAGCTGCTGCAGCCAGCGCTGCTCTTCCCCAGCGCTGGCAACACAAAAATGCAAGCGAGAAAAAAGAGGTTTTTCTGCGGGAAACACAAAAAAATCCGCACCCGTGGTTGGGAATTGCAGAGGAAAATCAGCCCAGCTTGGCAATTCCCTGCCCTCGCGCCTCTTATCTGGGCTCCCAGAGGAATTCCTGGGCCCAGCCCTGCTCTTGGACCAGCTGAGGGTGCAGCACTGCTGGGACAGGAGTAAAGGATGAGGCTTCTGCTGAAAAGATCCCAAAAATGCCAACAACTATATTTTTCCTGCTCTTTTCCTAGTTCATGCTGCCTTTTGGTGTGACATCAGCTGTCCCCTACCTGGGACTGACTACAACCTGGCTGGAGTCACACTCTGGATGTGCAAGGAAAGGGCGTTTCCCAAGCAGGAATGGCACTGGAAGTGAGGAGCATTATCCCAGCCATATTCCCACTGCACTGCTGCCAGGATAAGCATCCCAGCATGTTTAGGCTATAGCAGAGGTCAAGACTCCAGCTCTTCTCTAAGGATCTGGCCACTTCCTTTAATTTTCCATCCTTCAGTTCCCACAAAATGGAAATACATTCAATATTTGCAAATCCCGAGGCTCTCCGAGGAATTGCTGTCGTTAAGGGCTCCACACATCACGGGGAAAACATTTGTTTTTGCCATTAGGAGAGCCAGTCCCCCTCAAACTGCAAGGCAACATCTCTGTTGTGTGTGCCTGACAGTGTTTCTGCCCTGCTCCAAAGCACGCCGAGGGAAAAACGGGAGCCTTTCACTCCATTTCAATGGACTTTGGAACAGGCCCCTCATGCAATATGCATTCACTCATATAGTGCTGGCAGAAAAGGCTCCTGAATGAGACAAAATATCTAATCAGCTGCATTTACCCCATGCTTCAGTCCCCCACCTGCACCAGGATTATATTTGAGAGCCTGCAAACTGTACCAGAGTTTCCTCTATAGCATCAATCACCACATTTTGCATTTTGCATCGGTGAGGGAAGCAATTTATAATTCGAGGCGGCTTCGAGTTAGGAAGCAACTGATTACAGCACGAGAAGTCTGTGGCTCCCCTGAATATCCCAAACCCCACGGCTCCTGTGTGGGTTTAAATGGTGCAGCATTAAAATGGCAGCTCTACCTCGTCCTGGAGGTAGGAAAATCTTCCAAGGAGAGTTGTGGTGGATTTGGAGATCCTTATGAATGGAAATGTCATCTCCAGTACCTACATTCCACTTCTTGGGAGTGGAAATGTGCTTTTTAAAAAGCTCCAAGTTGCTTCAGTCCTATGGGGGGAGGTCTTTTTTTGTTTTTATTTGAAGGAGACACAGATCTGAACAACAAAGCAGAGCTGGGAGTATCTGGGAGAGATGCAAGCTTGGGATTTTTCCAGGTAGAAATTACATTCCCTCCATGCTGAAACCAGCACAATTTGAGGAAAATTTTGGTGTGGCGAGTGTCAAACTTAAGCAGGGTTTTGTGCTTCTGTTTCTATTCCACATTTTCCATGCTGACCTTGACAGAAAGTATGTTTATTAAATTTGTGGACAACACAGAGCTGGGAGAGCCCCGCCAGCATGGTAAGGTCAGAATCAGCCTTCAAAATTATCTGGATAAATTGAGAAATTGTCTGAAATAACTGGCTGAAATCCAACAGGGACAGAAGTATGGGATATTGGACAGAGGCAGGAATATTCCAAAGGATAAATAAGACCCAGGGTAATTATGAGCTCGGCAGAAAGGGACCCAGCAGTGGGTGAGGAGTTGAACAGGGTGGGGTGGTGGGGCAGAGCCTGGAGGATCTCTGTCCTTTTCCTCAGGCAAGGAGGGTGCTCACATCCTGGGAAGGTGATGGACAAGGAAAGCTGGATGTAACACAATGCACAGAGATAAATTCAAATTTAAGCCAAGATTTGGTTCCACCGTGCAGGTTGGGGAAATTCTTCCTTTCCTGAACCAAGCCTTGTTTGTCTTTGCTTGTTGGGTGGGGTTTTTTTCCACAAATGAGCCAAGAAAAGCCAAGACTGTGACAAACTACAGAGAAATTCCCTTTCCATGTCAAGACAGAGGGCTCCAGTAGCTTTGTCCCCATTGGGAATTCAGTGCCCTGAGTTTAGATCCCTTTCTGCCTCCTGAAATTCCTGTCTGAGCTGATCCAGGCTATTGCCAACCTCCTGCTGGAGAGCTGTGCAAAGGTGTGGGGACCTCCTCCCTGCTCAAGTCATTTCCCCCATGGAAATTGGGGTAATTGCTATTTTACAGGTGCTGTGCTCCTGCTTGAAAAACGCTCAAGGAGCCAGAATGCTCTCAAAAAAACCCAAAACAACAAATTAAAAATATTCAACCACAACGCTGCATTTGCTGGGGGTTAAAGCATCTTCTGGCACTTGGAGGGTTGATGATTTTTTTTCCTACTGTGCCACCAGCTCTGCAGATGATCTTGGGCTTCTCTCACACCCATTTCCCTCATCCCTAGAGGAGGCACCACACCACCAGCCCAGTCCCTAATGAGAAAAACACCCTTTGAGTGCAGAGTTTGTCCTTCCCCATCACTAATTATCCTCATTTAGTAGCAGATCACCTCAGCATTTCTGCTTTCTCCTCTGCAGGGTAAAACCCCCACTTATAAACACATACAAAGTTTATTTTCCCTGGCAGGTTCAGACAGGATTTTAGGATTTTTAGGTAATCATTCAGGGATGCCACTTCCAGGAGGGCAGGGAATGCTTCCCTCTGCCTTTATTTCCAAGGAAAACTTGTGCTGCCCCAACATGAGGCCTTTGAGGGCACTGGTACTGCAGAAATAAAGCACAAAAATGGCAAATTCCTAATAAATTCAACCAAGTATCCAAGAACTGCACTCCCACTTTCCTGTTCCATGGCTTTGGGGGCCAAATTAATGTGAAATCTGTTTTTTCTCAAGGCATCACCATCACCTCAGAAGTGAAATACCACAAGGAGATCATAAATGTGTCCTTGAGGTGTAAAAGAAAGGCAGTGAAAAATATGAGCACAAATAAAACCACTGGCTCAGGCTGCACACCCTGAATATTGATATTTTTTTCCCAAAAGAGTGTCTTTCTTTCAGGCTGAAGGATATATTGTTTTATAGATAATTGTTCACCTGACACTGACTGATAAAAGTGATCATGACTTGGGGGCTGTTCTCTTCCACAGAACATAATAATAATAATAATAATAATAATAATAATAATAATAATAATAATAATAATAATAATAATAATAATAATAATAATAATAAATCACTGGCAGTTTTCCCAGGGGAAATCCTGCCACTTTGTCCAGCTAGGATTCACACCCAGCTCGTGCACCTGGATTTTCTGGGCATGCTGAGATCCAGCAGTTCTGGAATCAGTGGCCACCTCCACCCCACCTGCAGCAGCCACAGCTGAGCTGGAGCTCAGGTTCTCTGAGCCAAAAGTGACTCCAAGTCAATTCTGTGGGAATATTCTGGCATTTCCTGGCGTGGAGAATCCTTGTTTCCTCCCAGATCAATTTTCCATCAGCAGACTTGGTGTGTGATTGCTGGTGTCTCACCTCTGCTCTGCTTGGAGCCAGAAGGGCTTAAATCACTTATCCAACAATTCTGGCTGAGAATCACAAAATAAACTGGACTGGCCTCCCCTCCTTTGCTGGGCTGTTGTGTTAGACCAGTTAAAAATTACAGAGATTTTCCCCCTTTTTAAAATCTGCCCTGCTTGGGGTTGCTTTTATTGTTGTTTCTCACCCAGAACTTTGTTCAGAGCGCGTTGTTTGGGAAGCCCAGCCTGCCAAAACCCAAACTGCCCCTGCAACTCCATCCTTTGTGCCTGTGCAGGGTGGGACAAGGAGGATCAGACAGGCTTAATAGCAAATTAATCATCATTATCATAATAGGCCCCAGCCACAGCAAGCACAATCCAAATGATTCCGAGGGCTGCCTCCTCCTGAAGTCACTGCTCCTTATTTAATGGCACAGGGAGAGCCAGGAGCATAAAAAGCACAAAATCCTCAAGATTAACTCCTGCAAACTCCACGTGGATGGAAGCACTGCCCACTCTGGGATTTGTCCCTGAGGGATGCAAAAGAAACCCCAAAATGTTGAATTCTGTGCCCAAATTTCCACCTGGCTGGGTGTAAATGGGGTGGGTGACCACCGAGCTGGGAGAGCTCTCAAAGGAAAAGCTCTGGATTTTATTATTTTTTTTTTCCCCATGCTTTTTCTCGCAGAATAATAAAAATAATAAAAAAAACCCAACAAACCAAACCAAAAAACCAACAAGTGCCAGAGCCTGGCCTGAGTTTGTGTGTCCCCACTATTCATTAGTGATTCCATGCCCCACGAACACCTGCGAGAGCAGCTCATAAAGCACGCATTCATGGGTCCTGGCAGCACCAGCATGGGAACTGCAGGCTACAGGGCGACAGTCATTGTAACTCCAGATAAAAACATTCTCTCACCCAGCCCTCTGAAAATAGAAGCTGGCTGAGATTTCAGTTCGGCACCACAGGGTATTTAAAAAAAATAAATAATAAAATAAAATAAAATAAAAAGAAGGGTTACTTCACCTCAGTTGCTTTTAAAGTCAGTTAAGTGCGTGGCTGGGGTGCTGTCGGTGCAGCAGCAGCCTCTGCCACGCAGCAGGGACAAATCACAGGGTCCCCAAGTGTTTTCTTGCTGGAGCATCTGGCAACGGTGCCATTTCATCCCTTGCACTTCCCATTTATTCCCCCTCCTGCCCACAGCAGCTCTGACAGGGGCTGCAGTGTCAGGGTGGTCAGCAGAGAGAGGCACTGCCTTCAGGGGTCCCACTGGAACTATCAAAACCCTCCAAGAAAATAAAAAGATCATTAAAAGAAAGGAAAGAAAAAAAAAAAAGCACCCACAACCCTTAAATGAAAAGGTAGGAATCCTGGCAGTGAAGTGTTGGAGCACAATGGTGCCTCACATCGGGGCAGGGTGTGCTGACAGGGGTTGGGTGCTGCCAGGGACTGGCCCCAAAAGGGTCTCCAGGTGGCCAAAATGCTGCCAGGACTTCCAGGTGCTCGCTGGAGGTGAGCAGGTCCACATCCCCCCCAGCCTCACAGCAAACACAGATCTCGTCAGAGATGCAGGGAATGTCACTGCCAGGGGAGGGGGAGCCCTGGGTTCCCATGTTTAGCTGGTATGCCACAGAAAAGCCCAATTTTGAGGAGCTTGTGAGTCAACTCCTTCCAAAAGCAGCAAAAGTGGTTTCAGGAGTGACACAGCAATGGGGCAGGGAGGGTCTCTGCTGGCACTGAGATCTGGGGTGAATGCAGCACCCTGAGCACTGGGATGTGTTCCCAACCCAGGAGAGCTTGAACTGCAGCACAGAGAGGGCTGGTCCCCCTCTGCTGGACACAGAGCCAGCCCTGGAGCTCAGGCTCCATGTGAAACATCCCTGCTGAGCCTCCTGCACTGGGCCAATGGAGAAAAACGAGATGAGGAATTGTTCTCTGCAGCCTTCGCCTTCAGCCACACCGAGCTGCTCACACAGGAGCAGAGAGAAACTCTGCTGAAATGCCTTTATTTGCTGCTGACGCCTCAGGGGTGAGGGAGAGGCTGCCAAAAGAGCTGGTGACACTGCCCAAAGCTGCAAAAAGAGCAGCAGAAGCGACAGCAAGGGACACCTGGATGTGTCAGTGGGACTGGAGCTGGGGTCTTGCATCACTGCTTACACCAGAGTAACGACCAAGGAAGGTGACTCAGGACAGGTGACCACATCTCCTGGGTGGGAACACGCCTCTGCTGGCTCATCCAGCATCTCTGTGAGGTGTCAGGTCTTTCCAGATCATCCCCTGCCCAGGGTGAACCCTAAAGCTGACAAAGTACGCAGCACATCCTCATTTCTTAACTCAGATCCTCCCCTCCTACCACAAAAATGCCACCTGCACAAAACCCAGCGCTAAAAACCTGGGAGATCCAAAAAGTCCCCCTGTGCTGAGCCCCAGACTGACAGGAGATGTTTTAACATTTATGATTCTCGAGGATATGTCGAAAACAACTGCATTTTTAAAAACCTGTTCAAAGATTTGCTTGACACAGATTTCCCAAGCAGCCAACCTGGGGTTCACCTCATGTAAATTTTATTCCCCTAAAAAATTAAATGTCTAGTCTGAAGGAGCTATTTAAACCCCCTCTCTAAGCAGTGGAGAGGCATCACTGCCTCCTGAGGGTTGCTTCTCCCATCCCATGTCCCTCTAACCATGGGATTATAGCAGGAAGCAGCAGTGGGAGCATGTCAGGAGCACTGCAGTTAAACCCCAATTCAAGAGCGGCACCACAGGGATTTTCATGGTTGCACAGAGTGCAGAAAAGCTCATTTTTCACCTCAAAAGGGAGAGGAATACCAAGGCCTGGCAACATCTTCCTGGAGCAGTAAGTAGTGGAGTGAAGCCATCCCAGTTAATTCCCCTCTAACCTTTCCAGAAGGATCCTCACCGAGATCGGAGCAGCTGCTGGAGAGCCAGGGAGATGCTGGATGCACCTGCCTCTGCTCACGTGGCCTCTTCCCGAGCATCCCAGACCATCCCAGCCCTTCCAGGCTCCTCTGCACATCCCCAAGAGCCCCCAGGCTGTGGTGGGAGACTCGGGATCACCCCTGGCTGCACTGGCCTCACATCCCCAAGGTCTGGCCTTTAGGATTGTCCCTGTGACTCTGAGGATTTGGGAAAGCTGCAGGAGCACAGCCAGGCACAGTGACCTGGATTTCAGAGCAGGGTCCTTTTGCAGGATGGGCAGGAGGAGCCCAGGAGCTCCAGCCACAAAGCTGGAGACTCCAAGGTCGGTGCTTTACATCCTACATCCCGAGCTGCCACAAAATCCCACCATTTCCACCCTTTTGCTGTTCAAGAAAGTGAAGAAAATACCATCTTCTTTCAAAGAAGGAAAAAAAGGAAAGGAAAATATGCAGCAAACTCTCCTGTGTGTGTTTTTTGACTTAGTAATATCTGTAGCCAGTTTTCCCAAGAGACACAAACAAACACATGCCGAACCAGAATATCAATGAGGGCTTTTTTAGAGCAGGCACATTAAAATGCAAAACAGGAGATAATGAGATAAAGCAGCAACTTACAGGTTCCTTAATTCCAGATTTTTAAAGCCCGTGAAGTAGCTCGAGGAAGGGAACAGTGCTGGAGCTGGTGGAGGGCAGCTCTTGGGGCTGGAGGAGCGACCGAGGGCAGGAAAGAGGGGCAGAGAGAGGAAGGGGGATCGGGGAGCTCAGTGAGGCAGGATTGAGCGTTCAACAGCTCTGAGATTGGGCCCTCCTCTGAGGAATGATGTTCTGCACCTGAGTGCCCTGGGTCTGGGGGGACAGCTCAGCACAGGGAGCTGGGATGAAGGAGAAGAAGCTCAGGGAATGAAGCACCCTCACCCCCAGATCAATATGAGCTGCAACACATAAAAATCACTCTGGCATAGGAGGGGAGCCCGAGAAGGGGGCAGAGCACCCTCCTGCACACACACACACCGTGGGGTGGTGGGTGAATCTGGGCTCTGGGACAAACCTGACCTCAGCTGACAATGTCAGAGGCTTTGCTGGACTCAGTAGAGCCGTGCTGAGCAGCAGAAAGGTGGTTTTGTTCCTCCTTTCAGAGCTCCAGCCCTGCTGAATAACAGCTCCGTGTTTTCCCACCCGTCTGCCGCGCCCGCGCTCCCGCAGCCCCGTAGGTGACACTGGAAAATTCGGGGTCACTTTGAGGAGGTGACATTTTGGATGCCGGTGCCAAAAAGATCATGAAAGGAAAATGAAAAGAAGAATGAATGAGAGGAAATGGAGAGAGGGGGAAAAGTATAAGAAAGAGCCATTATTTAACCAGACCTGGCCAAGGGTAAAGGTTTTAATTCTTTCCAAGTGCCATATGTGGTTGCCTGTGGGGGAAAGGCAAAGCCATATTTATCTGACTGAACCAATAATTCATATCTGTTTCAGAAGCCGACTTTGGTGGATTGTAGATCTACAGCTGTTCCTAGTCTAGGTCCAGACTTTCCCGGTGGGAATCACTGTAGCAACACGTCTGACTTATAGGATTCATATGGAGGGGGATAGGAGACCCAGAACTGTAAATTCAAACCGTGTGTACATTACTTCTATGTATTCAATTCAAAAGCATTTAGGGCTTTTCAAAACAGTCCTTTCACTACAGGAAAACTCCCCCACACTCACAATTTAAAGGAAACAGAGCTTTCATGTTTACCCTTCCTGTTTCTTGTAGGAGGTCTTGAAATAAAGGTAAGAATGCAAAGCCGTTTTATATTTTTCCAATAAAATTTGGAGCAGTTGCCCTGGTGGATGTGTGTGTGTGTGTGTGTGTGTGTGTGTGTGTGTGTGTGGAGGGGGATGGTGGATGTGTTACTGGGGAATAAATCACAGTGTCAGGATTAAACAAAGAAGGCTCAAGAAATACTTTGACTTTCCACTGCTTTGCTAGAGACTACTCAAGATTATGTTTCTCCTCAAATTTGTTTTTTGACACACGTGCCCCTCACAGCTTAAGAACCATCAGAAAGTGACAAGAGCATTTCTTAGCTCATTTTCACAGCAGAAATTCTGGCATTTTATTTTACCTGCTGGAGGAAGACCCCCCTTTCCCCCTGGGGATGCTCAGAGCTGGTGTCACTGCTGGTCACCTGGAGATGGCCAGGTCTGAATCTCTTGTTGCTTTTTGATGAACTGACCCAAACACAGAGATGGGGAAAGGAGATCCTCACCCAAACCCCGTCCTGCTGGAAATGTCAGGAAGGCCCATGCACTAAGGAAGAACAAATTTCCCTCAGGGATCTGCAGCTGAATCCACGGCAGATATCACCCTCTGGACACAATGGTTCTGCCAAAAGGCCAAAGCACAAGTCTGGCCTAAAACTGACTTTTCTAATAGGTTTTATCTCTTTATTGATTACAGCAGCAAACCAGGTGCTACACAGCTACTGCAGGAGTCTGAATTAGGCACAGAAACCCAGAATGGTTTGGGTTGGAAAAGAACATTAAAGATCATCTCATTTCAGCCACCTTTCCATGGGCAGGGGAACCTTCTGCTATCCCAGGTGGCTCCAAGGCCTCTCCAACCTGCCTTGGACACTTTCAGGGATGGAGAGTCCACAATTCTCTGGTCAACATGTCCCAGGACCTCTCCACACTCACAGGGAAAAAATTTCCTTCCAATATCCCACCTGTGCCAGCCCTCTGGGAGGGGGAAGCCGCTCCCTGTGTCCTGTCCCTCCATCTCTCGTTCCCTCTCCAGCAATCCTGGAGCCCCTTGTGGTACTCTTGACCCAGGGGGTGGATGGTGGTAAAAAAAGCCAGGGAATACTTTTAACTGAGTTTTTGGGCAAGAAAAATGTCCTGTTACGTTTCCTAAAAGAGGTTTTCATCAAGAATACAATCATTTCAAACCCTGCTCTCAATGGCCTTATTGGTAAATTGGAGCTGACAGAAAACTGCTTCTCTCTGAATTTCCCTGGCTGAGGTGTCACCATGTGCTGGGTGATAGATGGGACAGACAGTGACAACTCACAGCCATTCCTGGCTCATTCCAAAGGCTTTCCTGCCTCTCCTTGGGAAGGCTGCACGGAGGGAAAAGCCCAACCAAGGCAGAGTTGGGAACAGCAGCTCTCAGCACCCAAACCAAGCTGCAGGTCCTGGACCACACACCCAATTCCCAGGACCAAACCATCCATATCTCATGGGATGCTGCAGAGAGGGACCAGAGATGGGAGCTGAAGAGGTCCAACAACACCATGGGCCACTGAAAAGCCGTTTCACACCAGTTTTGTCAGCATATTTGAGGGTATTTTAAGAATAAGGAGCAATGCTGTGTGGAAAACTGCCTGCTCTGGCTGTGGCTTCCACTTCACCTGAGCCAAAAATGGGGAGCCATCACCTGAACACTCTTCTCTCTGCACAGAAACCCTCAAAAGCTGCCAGCTACCTCTTTCCATCCTCCCCTCTCTGTTTCCTGCTCAGCAGCATCTTTGCTAAATGCATTCCAGCAATATTTTGTTGGGTTTGGGCTCTAGAGTTTGGAGATTGGAGATCTCCTCCTGCAATTTTA
>NC_031792.1:2671114-2788259 GCF_001522545.3 Parus major
ATAATAATAATAATAATAATAATAATAATAATAATAATAATAATAATAATAATAATAATAATAATAATAATAATAATAATAGATCACTGGCAGTTTTCCCAGGGGAAATCCTGCCACTTTGTCCAGCTAGGATTCACACCCAGCTCGTGCACCTGGATTTTCTGGGCATGCTGAGATCCAGCAGTTCTGGAATCAGTGGCCACCTCCACCCCACCTGCAGCAGCCACAGCTGAGCTGGAGCTCAGGTTCTCTGAGCCAAAAGTGACTCCAAGTCAATTCTGTGGGAATATTCTGGCATTTCCTGGCGTGGAGAATCCTTGTTTCCTCCCAGATCAATTTTCCATCAGCAGACTTGGTGTGTGATTGCTGGTGTCTCACCTCTGCTCTGCTTGGAGCCAGAAGGGCTTAAATCACTTATCCAACAATTCTGGCTGAGAATCACAAAATAAACTGGACTGGCCTCCCCTCCTTTGCTGGGCTGTTGTGTTAGACCAGTTAAAAATTACAGAGATTTTCCCCCTTTTTAAAATCTGCCCTGCTTGGGGTTGCTTTTATTGTTGTTTCTCACCCAGAACTTTGTTCAGAGCGCGTTGTTTGGGAAGCCCAGCCTGCCAAAACCCAAACTGCCCCTGCAACTCCATCCTTTGTGCCTGTGCAGGGTGGGACAAGGAGGATCAGACAGGCTTAATAGCAAATTAATCATCATTATCATAATAGGCCCCAGCCACAGCAAGCACAATCCAAATGATTCCGAGGGCTGCCTCCTCCTGAAGTCACTGCTCCTTATTTAATGGCACAGGGAGAGCCAGGAGCATAAAAAGCACAAAATCCTCAAGATTAACTCCTGCAAACTCCACGTGGATGGAAGCACTGCCCACTCTGGGATTTGTCCCTGAGGGATGCAAAAGAAACCCCAAAATGTTGAATTCTGTGCCCAAATTTCCACCTGGCTGGGTGTAAATGGGGTGGGTGACCACCGAGCTGGGAGAGCTCTCAAAGGAAAAGCTCTGGATTTTATTATTTTTTTTTTCCCCATGCTTTTTCTCGCAGAATAATAAAAATAATAAAAAAAACCCAACAAACCAAACCAAAAAACCAACAAGTGCCAGAGCCTGGCCTGAGTTTGTGTGTCCCCACTATTCATTAGTGATTCCATGCCCCACGAACACCTGCGAGAGCAGCTCATAAAGCACGCATTCATGGGTCCTGGCAGCACCAGCATGGGAACTGCAGGCTACAGGGCGACAGTCATTGTAACTCCAGATAAAAACATTCTCTCACCCAGCCCTCTGAAAATAGAAGCTGGCTGAGATTTCAGTTCGGCACCACAGGGTATTTAAAAAAAATAAATAATAAAATAAAATAAAATAAAAAGAAGGGTTACTTCACCTCAGTTGCTTTTAAAGTCAGTTAAGTGCGTGGCTGGGGTGCTGTCGGTGCAGCAGCAGCCTCTGCCACGCAGCAGGGACAAATCACAGGGTCCCCAAGTGTTTTCTTGCTGGAGCATCTGGCAACGGTGCCATTTCATCCCTTGCACTTCCCATTTATTCCCCCTCCTGCCCACAGCAGCTCTGACAGGGGCTGCAGTGTCAGGGTGGTCAGCAGAGAGAGGCACTGCCTTCAGGGGTCCCACTGGAACTATCAAAACCCTCCAAGAAAATAAAAAGATCATTAAAAGAAAGGAAAGAAAAAAAAAAAAGCACCCACAACCCTTAAATGAAAAGGTAGGAATCCTGGCAGTGAAGTGTTGGAGCACAATGGTGCCTCACATCGGGGCAGGGTGTGCTGACAGGGGTTGGGTGCTGCCAGGGACTGGCCCCAAAAGGGTCTCCAGGTGGCCAAAATGCTGCCAGGACTTCCAGGTGCTCGCTGGAGGTGAGCAGGTCCACATCCCCCCCAGCCTCACAGCAAACACAGATCTCGTCAGAGATGCAGGGAATGTCACTGCCAGGGGAGGGGGAGCCCTGGGTTCCCATGTTTAGCTGGTATGCCACAGAAAAGCCCAATTTTGAGGAGCTTGTGAGTCAACTCCTTCCAAAAGCAGCAAAAGTGGTTTCAGGAGTGACACAGCAATGGGGCAGGGAGGGTCTCTGCTGGCACTGAGATCTGGGGTGAATGCAGCACCCTGAGCACTGGGATGTGTTCCCAACCCAGGAGAGCTTGAACTGCAGCACAGAGAGGGCTGGTCCCCCTCTGCTGGACACAGAGCCAGCCCTGGAGCTCAGGCTCCATGTGAAACATCCCTGCTGAGCCTCCTGCACTGGGCCAATGGAGAAAAACGAGATGAGGAATTGTTCTCTGCAGCCTTCGCCTTCAGCCACACCGAGCTGCTCACACAGGAGCAGAGAGAAACTCTGCTGAAATGCCTTTATTTGCTGCTGACGCCTCAGGGGTGAGGGAGAGGCTGCCAAAAGAGCTGGTGACACTGCCCAAAGCTGCAAAAAGAGCAGCAGAAGCGACAGCAAGGGACACCTGGATGTGTCAGTGGGACTGGAGCTGGGGTCTTGCATCACTGCTTACACCAGAGTAACGACCAAGGAAGGTGACTCAGGACAGGTGACCACATCTCCTGGGTGGGAACACGCCTCTGCTGGCTCATCCAGCATCTCTGTGAGGTGTCAGGTCTTTCCAGATCATCCCCTGCCCAGGGTGAACCCTAAAGCTGACAAAGTACGCAGCACATCCTCATTTCTTAACTCAGATCCTCCCCTCCTACCACAAAAATGCCACCTGCACAAAACCCAGCGCTAAAAACCTGGGAGATCCAAAAAGTCCCCCTGTGCTGAGCCCCAGACTGACAGGAGATGTTTTAACATTTATGATTCTCGAGGATATGTCGAAAACAACTGCATTTTTAAAAACCTGTTCAAAGATTTGCTTGACACAGATTTCCCAAGCAGCCAACCTGGGGTTCACCTCATGTAAATTTTATTCCCCTAAAAAATTAAATGTCTAGTCTGAAGGAGCTATTTAAACCCCCTCTCTAAGCAGTGGAGAGGCATCACTGCCTCCTGAGGGTTGCTTCTCCCATCCCATGTCCCTCTAACCATGGGATTATAGCAGGAAGCAGCAGTGGGAGCATGTCAGGAGCACTGCAGTTAAACCCCAATTCAAGAGCGGCACCACAGGGATTTTCATGGTTGCACAGAGTGCAGAAAAGCTCATTTTTCACCTCAAAAGGGAGAGGAATACCAAGGCCTGGCAACATCTTCCTGGAGCAGTAAGTAGTGGAGTGAAGCCATCCCAGTTAATTCCCCTCTAACCTTTCCAGAAGGATCCTCACCGAGATCGGAGCAGCTGCTGGAGAGCCAGGGAGATGCTGGATGCACCTGCCTCTGCTCACGTGGCCTCTTCCCGAGCATCCCAGACCATCCCAGCCCTTCCAGGCTCCTCTGCACATCCCCAAGAGCCCCCAGGCTGTGGTGGGAGACTCGGGATCACCCCTGGCTGCACTGGCCTCACATCCCCAAGGTCTGGCCTTTAGGATTGTCCCTGTGACTCTGAGGATTTGGGAAAGCTGCAGGAGCACAGCCAGGCACAGTGACCTGGATTTCAGAGCAGGGTCCTTTTGCAGGATGGGCAGGAGGAGCCCAGGAGCTCCAGCCACAAAGCTGGAGACTCCAAGGTCGGTGCTTTACATCCTACATCCCGAGCTGCCACAAAATCCCACCATTTCCACCCTTTTGCTGTTCAAGAAAGTGAAGAAAATACCATCTTCTTTCAAAGAAGGAAAAAAAGGAAAGGAAAATATGCAGCAAACTCTCCTGTGTGTGTTTTTTGACTTAGTAATATCTGTAGCCAGTTTTCCCAAGAGACACAAACAAACACATGCCGAACCAGAATATCAATGAGGGCTTTTTTAGAGCAGGCACATTAAAATGCAAAACAGGAGATAATGAGATAAAGCAGCAACTTACAGGTTCCTTAATTCCAGATTTTTAAAGCCCGTGAAGTAGCTCGAGGAAGGGAACAGTGCTGGAGCTGGTGGAGGGCAGCTCTTGGGGCTGGAGGAGCGACCGAGGGCAGGAAAGAGGGGCAGAGAGAGGAAGGGGGATCGGGGAGCTCAGTGAGGCAGGATTGAGCGTTCAACAGCTCTGAGATTGGGCCCTCCTCTGAGGAATGATGTTCTGCACCTGAGTGCCCTGGGTCTGGGGGGACAGCTCAGCACAGGGAGCTGGGATGAAGGAGAAGAAGCTCAGGGAATGAAGCACCCTCACCCCCAGATCAATATGAGCTGCAACACATAAAAATCACTCTGGCATAGGAGGGGAGCCCGAGAAGGGGGCAGAGCACCCTCCTGCACACACACACACCGTGGGGTGGTGGGTGAATCTGGGCTCTGGGACAAACCTGACCTCAGCTGACAATGTCAGAGGCTTTGCTGGACTCAGTAGAGCCGTGCTGAGCAGCAGAAAGGTGGTTTTGTTCCTCCTTTCAGAGCTCCAGCCCTGCTGAATAACAGCTCCGTGTTTTCCCACCCGTCTGCCGCGCCCGCGCTCCCGCAGCCCCGTAGGTGACACTGGAAAATTCGGGGTCACTTTGAGGAGGTGACATTTTGGATGCCGGTGCCAAAAAGATCATGAAAGGAAAATGAAAAGAAGAATGAATGAGAGGAAATGGAGAGAGGGGGAAAAGTATAAGAAAGAGCCATTATTTAACCAGACCTGGCCAAGGGTAAAGGTTTTAATTCTTTCCAAGTGCCATATGTGGTTGCCTGTGGGGGAAAGGCAAAGCCATATTTATCTGACTGAACCAATAATTCATATCTGTTTCAGAAGCCGACTTTGGTGGATTGTAGATCTACAGCTGTTCCTAGTCTAGGTCCAGACTTTCCCGGTGGGAATCACTGTAGCAACACGTCTGACTTATAGGATTCATATGGAGGGGGATAGGAGACCCAGAACTGTAAATTCAAACCGTGTGTACATTACTTCTATGTATTCAATTCAAAAGCATTTAGGGCTTTTCAAAACAGTCCTTTCACTACAGGAAAACTCCCCCACACTCACAATTTAAAGGAAACAGAGCTTTCATGTTTACCCTTCCTGTTTCTTGTAGGAGGTCTTGAAATAAAGGTAAGAATGCAAAGCCGTTTTATATTTTTCCAATAAAATTTGGAGCAGTTGCCCTGGTGGATGTGTGTGTGTGTGTGTGTGTGTGTGTGTGTGTGTGTGTGGAGGGGGATGGTGGATGTGTTACTGGGGAATAAATCACAGTGTCAGGATTAAACAAAGAAGGCTCAAGAAATACTTTGACTTTCCACTGCTTTGCTAGAGACTACTCAAGATTATGTTTCTCCTCAAATTTGTTTTTTGACACACGTGCCCCTCACAGCTTAAGAACCATCAGAAAGCGACAAGAGCATTTCTTAGCTCATTTTCACAGCAGAAATTCTGGCATTTTATTTTACCTGCTGGAGGAAGACCCCCCTTTCCCCCTGGGGATGCTCAGAGCTGGTGTCACTGCTGGTCACCTGGAGATGGCCAGGTCTGAATCTCTTGTTGCTTTTTGATGAACTGACCCAAACACAGAGATGGGGAAAGGAGATCCTCACCCAAACCCCGTCCTGCTGGAAATGTCAGGAAGGCCCATGCACTAAGGAAGAACAAATTTCCCTCAGGGATCTGCAGCTGAATCCACGGCAGATATCACCCTCTGGACACAATGGTTCTGCCAAAAGGCCAAAGCACAAGTCTGGCCTAAAACTGACTTTTCTAATAGGTTTTATCTCTTTATTGATTACAGCAGCAAACCAGGTGCTACACAGCTACTGCAGGAGTCTGAATTAGGCACAGAAACCCAGAATGGTTTGGGTTGGAAAAGAACATTAAAGATCATCTCATTTCAGCCACCTTTCCATGGGCAGGGGAACCTTCTGCTATCCCAGGTGGCTCCAAGGCCTCTCCAACCTGCCTTGGACACTTTCAGGGATGGAGAGTCCACAATTCTCTGGTCAACATGTCCCAGGACCTCTCCACACTCACAGGGAAAAAATTTCCTTCCAATATCCCACCTGTGCCAGCCCTCTGGGAGGGGGAAGCCGCTCCCTGTGTCCTGTCCCTCCATCTCTCGTTCCCTCTCCAGCAATCCTGGAGCCCCTTGTGGTACTCTTGACCCAGGGGGTGGATGGTGGTAAAAAAAGCCAGGGAATACTTTTAACTGAGTTTTTGGGCAAGAAAAATGTCCTGTTACGTTTCCTAAAAGAGGTTTTCATCAAGAATACAATCATTTCAAACCCTGCTCTCAATGGCCTTATTGGTAAATTGGAGCTGACAGAAAACTGCTTCTCTCTGAATTTCCCTGGCTGAGGTGTCACCATGTGCTGGGTGATAGATGGGACAGACAGTGACAACTCACAGCCATTCCTGGCTCATTCCAAAGGCTTTCCTGCCTCTCCTTGGGAAGGCTGCACGGAGGGAAAAGCCCAACCAAGGCAGAGTTGGGAACAGCAGCTCTCAGCACCCAAACCAAGCTGCAGGTCCTGGACCACACACCCAATTCCCAGGACCAAACCATCCATATCTCATGGGATGCTGCAGAGAGGGACCAGAGATGGGAGCTGAAGAGGTCCAACAACACCATGGGCCACTGAAAAGCCGTTTCACACCAGTTTTGTCAGCATATTTGAGGGTATTTTAAGAATAAGGAGCAATGCTGTGTGGAAAACTGCCTGCTCTGGCTGTGGCTTCCACTTCACCTGAGCCAAAAATGGGGAGCCATCACCTGAACACTCTTCTCTCTGCACAGAAACCCTCAAAAGCTGCCAGCTACCTCTTTCCATCCTCCCCTCTCTGTTTCCTGCTCAGCAGCATCTCTGCTAAATGCATTCCACCAATATTTTGTTGGGTTTGGGCTCTAGAGTTTGGAGATTGGAGATCTCCTCCAGCAATTTTACAAACAAAATGCTGGGAGAGGGCTGGAAAAATCACCTTTCTGTTCTTGAGAAGGGAGGCTCCTGTAGGACAGGGAATCCAATCACAGCAGCCAGCATCTCTCCCTCGTGTTGAACCTGGAGAGAGGCCCCCTAAAGTCCCCAGGGAAGGTTTTAAACTGGTTCCACTGGGCTTACTGGACCCACAAGTGCAGCAGCCTGGCATCAATACCACCTCCTTCTGAGTTTTCAGGGATCTCCTCACTTCTCCCAGGTCTGCTGCCCTCAGAGGCCTCTGAGGATCAGGGGATCTGCCCCAGAGCGCCTCCAGCCCATGCTGGCTGGAGCCACGCTGCAAATTAAAAAAAAAAAAAAGGGATTAAATGGTTTCCTTTCCCTCTCTGGGCTCAGCTATTCCCCACCCCCCTCCAAGGCTGGCCCTGGAAGGGGTTTTTGCCTTTTCTCAGGTGATGGGGGAGGGATCCAGCGCTGGACCCAGAGGCCCCAAACCCCGCTCTGACTTTGCTGCCTGAAGCACAGAGCTCTCAGAAAACACAGATGAAAGGGAAGCTGGGGGAGGGCTCCAGACTGGGAGAAACAACCCTCGTGGCAGGTCCTTTGGCAGGGGTCAGGCTGCAGGACACAGAGGAGATATATTAAAAGGGGAAGCTGAAGGAATCTAAATAATCAGGCTCCCCACTGGATAATGCCTTGACAAGAGGAGATGCTGCGGGAGCCAACGAAAACTGACTCGCACAGAGGGGCAGAAAAGTAAAAACTCCCTTCACAGAGGGGCTGGGGCTGGCCATGGAGACCTGGGGGGCACGGGGGAAGGGCTGAAAGCTGGAAGGAAATTAAATAATAGCCTGAAATTCCCAGGTGAAGAACAATGGAATTGAAAACAGAAAAGGCCCCCGAGAGATAAACAAATCAGGACGGAGAGGCCAAGAGCAGAGAGAAAGACCTGGGGGCTGAATTCTGCACCCTGTCCTGCCATCCCACCTGGGCTGGAATGGGGGATGGCCCTGCCAGGCACCCCACAAGATATGGGGAGGTCCTAAGTGCCTGCCCTGGAAGTTCTTACAGCCTAAACCAGCAAAGCCACGTGAAAAAATACCAGTTATCCCTATTTACCTGAGGCACACAGAGATTAAACCCAATTCTCATGCCCTAAAAGTCTCTTTTACTCTCTGTTTTTTCTAAAAAGACTTTTCAGGGGCTAAAGAATGCCCCTACGTGCACTGGGGAAAGCCAGCACAGCCCCATGGAGAGTTTGCTGCAAGACAAGGAATTAAATCCATGCTTGAGAATCCCAGGGAAGAATCCTGGATGGGCAAGGCATCCAAGAGCCATATTTCATGGAATATCCATCAGGAAACAACCTGGGAGATAGAAATTCATGGAACAGCTCTGAATAACTTCTGACACAGGTGTTCCAAACTGCTGGAGCCTCGCTGGCTGTGACAGATGTGTTTTGATTGAGGACATGGTCCTTGGAGGGTGGGAAATTATTGACTTGGAACCCAGCAGATTTTTTTGCTTTGTTTTGTTTTCTTTTTTGGCAATTCTGTTGTGTTTTAAAAAATTCATGGGCAAACCCTGAAAGCACTTTACCAATAAGCATTAATATTCCCAGAGGAGAAACTGAGGCTTGGGGAGTGGGAGTTGAGGCACCACGATGCAAGAGCAAGGCAAAGAACCCAGAGAGCTTCCACAAGGTTTCCTTGTCCCCACAGCACTCACACCGTGTCCTGCTGAAATTCACCCTCTGCACTCATCCTGAACCTGCCAGCTCTGCTGAATTCCCTGCAAGTGGAAAAACATAGGAAGTAAAGAGGAAAAATCTGAATTTTCAGCTCCAGCCGAAAACTGTTCCCTAAAATCGAATCCCCTTTCACACCCTGCGTTCTTCCAGCACCAGCCCAGTTTGTGTTCAAAAGCTTCTTCTATTTCCTTTTCCAGTGCCACATGCTGCTGTGTCAACATAATCCAGGGTCTTCCTAAACAAAGGAATGTGTGTCCAGAAAGCATCCACAGGGAATGACGGCCAGAACCCCACCAGCAGGGGAGAAAAAGAGGTCCCACGCTCCTTTTTATGGCACAGCTTTAAAGCTGGGAGTAGGCAGCACCTAACACAAGGTCTCTGCTGCAGGATGGGCGAGGTCTGACACCCTGGAGGTTCTTCCACGAGCCCAAGGACTATCCCTGCACAGGGGAGCTCATTTTTGTCCTTCTCTCTGCCCCTCGGGCAGGTATGAGCAGCTAAAGGTGTGCAAGGATGGGTTTGAATTCCCCCTGTGCCCATCAACCACAGCCACAAAGAACCAGGAGGGGCAAGAGACCCCGCTCTGGTCCCAGCCCTGCTCCCAACTTGTCATTTCATCTTGGCCAAGGCACTTCCTCTGCCTTGTTGACTTAACTCAAGCTGGCTCTGAGGCTGCAGCCAAAAAGGTTTTCATCAGAAAATATGGTTCAGAGGGGAACATATGACCTGCAGCTGAGCTCTGTCGGGGTGTGAGACCATTGGATTGCACAGTGGCATGCCAGACCTCCTCATTTCCATGTAGGATTGATTCAGAGCACTGCCAAGGATCTGCAGGAAGCATATGCATTTGTTTAACATGGTGGGAGCACTAGGAGGAAGCTCAGGAAACATCGAGCCTTGTTGCAAGAAACCCAGCCCCTGGAAGCTCAGGAGAACGGCCCAGGATGAGCCAGGATGGAGATCTTTTCCCCAGGTGCCCTGTGGGACATTGTAAAGGAGAAGTGAAGCCAAAATCAGCATCCCTGATATCAAGGTGACCCCCACCTTTCCTGCCTCACCCATCACTGGAGATCCAAGCCAAGCAGAGGGACGAGGATGTGCCTTCTACCCTGGCAGTGCCCTCTCCATCTGCATTTTTACTTCCTAAACTTCTCTTTATTTAAGTCCAGCATGGTTTTTAGGTGACACAGCTGACCTCTGGACTGGAAGCTTGGTGCAATTTGACTCTGTCAGGAGAACAAGGGAAGCCTCTTTACCCTGCTCAGACCCGCCAGACTTCCCTCACGGGGACTTGGCCCCTTCATTTAGAAGAAATCCTAAATATTTGTTTTAATTGCAAAATGGATCCTCATAAAGCAGCAGGCCTGTGTGCTATCAGGCTTTGGATTGCAGCAAGCCTGGCATGTGGGCTCATGAGGCAGATGGTCAGGGAAAAGCACCTTGGCACAGCCTTCCCTGGCATCTCTCAGACAAAGGGCTGCACCGGGGACAAGGATTTTATCTTTCATCGCCCCTTTCCAAAGGCTGCATCCAGCAGGGTGCTAAGCTTCTGTCAGTCTCTGTCAGCCCTTCACTCCCAATGTCTTTCTCCCCACAGTCTGGCTGCTGGGGGAGTGAGGGCTCTTGGCAAAAGCCAAGCCTGGGTCTGTTTTCGGAGCCGTGGGCGAGGCACCAGCTCTGTCTGCACCCCTTCCCAGCTCCTTTTGCTGGAGGTTTTGACTGCCTCCATCCAAAGAGTGCCCAGGCACACCCCTCAAAAGTCAGACTGTCACAAGTATTTAACCCTGGCTGACTCTGATCCCAAATTCAGTGTTTTAGAACTCCTCAAAGGAACATTTTGCACTTATTGTTGGGGACAGCGGTGGGGCTCAGCACTGGGGCAGCTCTGCTCCTCCAGGGAAGGGGAATGCCCTGCCCAGGAATTCCAGATGTTTTCCTCTCGCTCAAACTCCCAGGAATGAGCTGCTGCTGTTCCACACCTCCCATGGGGACAGAGGAACCAGGAGAGGGTTTGTCTTGCAGCCTGGAGCAGGAGCACTGATGAGGACTGGCTTCCTGCGAGCACAAGCTGGGCAACCTGTGAAAGTCTGAATGAAAATTCTCCCTCTATTTAAACTCTTTGAGAGATGAGTTGAGGAAAAAACCAGATTCCTGTGGGTGCAAGTGACATTCCTCCCTGTCCTCCCTGAGAGCTGCTCAGATAAACTCCAATCTAAAACAACACCAGCAACCTTTTAATGCCTCCTTATGGCCAGCATGGCCAATTTATCCCATTTTAGGAGATCCAGCACGGATGGCACAAACACAGGCTGGTAAAATTCTAGCATTTAAGAGGAATAATTTAGCCCAGCACATTAAGTCCACAAATCTTTCTGCCAATTATTTTGGATAATTGTGACTATCACCACAAAACGTTTGAGGTGTACAGGATCTGCAATTATCTGTGTTTCCCCCCCACTGTAAATGAAAGGGATAAGGAGTGGAAACATCAGGGAACAACTTAAAGCTTCTATTTGCTGCTGGGAACATCTGAACCATTTCTCTGACACCTCCAAAAACTGATTAAGGGGAAAGAGGATGGATGAAGGAAGATTTATTTACAAACAGACCGGAGAAAGGCATGATGGAAAAAAGCTGAAGAATGGGGGGAAAAAAAAGGGAACTGAAGGGAAAATGGTAGAAATGATGAAGTGAAGAAGCCCGACATGACTTTTCCACACCCCAGCTCGGGCTCGGGCTCTGACAGGTGCCGGGGGAGGGTGCGGCCAGCGATGGGCACCGTGCTCCGGGTGCCAGGTGACATTGGCCAGCCGGGGAGGAGCCGGGCTCAGCAGATCCAGCCGGGAATGCCACTAGAGGGCCCCTGGGCCGGCGGAACGCGGCTCACCGGGGCTGGGAGCTGGCCAAGCCCTCGGGGCTGAGCATCCTCCATCATCCTGCGGAGCCACACAGGTGACCTTGCACTGGGGAGCCCTGCCAGCAGCACCGACACCGCTGGCACCCCGGGATGGGGGAGATTCAGAGGGGAAAACTCTCCTTGCTCAGGCTCCAGTGCTGCTCCATCCAGCCCCACATCCAGCCCCTGTCTATTTAACATCTAATAAGTCAAGCACAGCCTGGAGAAGTCTGATTTCCAAGCCAGAGCAGCATCTTGCACCCATTCGAAATGTCCATTTGGAAATTCAGTGTGAATAACACAAACACAAGACAGATGCTGCCACTTACCCAAATGTCTTGGAGGAACAAATGGGAGGCGAATTTGAAAGCAAATGAAGCAACCAGATTGTAGCTCTTAAGTGGACTCTGTGCTACAGCAAGGGGAAAACTTGGCAGGGAGGGACTCAGTGCTCACCACTTTGCTTGATCTGCATAAACCATAAGCGCACGTGGAGCTGTTCGCTCTGAAGCTGAAGACTTAATCAAAAGCAGGTGAAAAATCCCTTTTTTTTTGGACTGCGGTTTGTGCCTCCACAGGGACAGCTCGGCCCAGAAAGCCACTGCCAGGGGCTGTGCTGGGTCAGCACAGGTCCAGTGGCATCTGCTGCAGGATGTGCAGCAGCAGCAGCAGGTGCACGGGGAGATTTTGGACACAAAACCCTCATTCCACCCCACACCGCTGCTCGGAGGAGCTCCCCACGCGAGCGGCTGCAGCCCCGGAGGTTCGGGAAGGAAACGGGGTGGAAAGGGGGTAAAAAGGTGGAAATGGTGGTTCTGTGTGCGAGCCACCCAGACACTGAGCATTCACTGGGAGAGCTCATTTCGTGCAGCTGGCATTGTGTCAGACTAGACTGGCTTCGTGCAGGAAATACTGAGCACTTGGACGCTCGGAGCGAGGGCTGGGAAGGCGTCCAAGATTGTGCTTCACATCTGCTCCTGCGAAGCCACTGCGAGCCCTGTTTGAGCGTGTGGGGTAAACAACAGCAGCCCCAGCCGAACACAAGCACAAGGAAATGTGGGGCTGCTCCATCCAGAACCTTTGGAAAAAGCAGAGGAGCCTCGTCCTGGCACAGCCAGCTGAGTGAGCGCAGCAAACCGAGCCAGCACAGGCAGGGAGAGGTGGGCAAGGTGCAACTCAAAGTTTAAATGTCAGCAATTCAAGTCCTGACATCAGTGAAGTGCTGATCCATTCTGCCCACGTCATGTCCAGTACCTTGCAGCCATCTTCCTAAAAATCATCATTTCATTCAGCAATCTGAATTTATTCCTAAGAAACAAAACAAAACAACAACAACAAAAAAGCCATGGATGCACAAGCCCATCCACCTCCTGACTTTCTGCTGCTTTTTCCTCGTCACCTCCATAGAGCACAAGCCCATTAAATGCTTCTGTTGCTGGTGTTGGCACCAATAAATCTAAATTTTCAAGCTTGGCAAACCCAGCTAAACAACTGGTGTAGAGATAAATGATTCCTCTAAGGTAATGTACAATTCTCATTACCCCAGGACTTCTTTTCTTTTAATCAATCCCCCCAGTACTGGTTTGAAAATCCTGTAAAAACACAGCTTTCTCCCCCAGCAATAAAGGTACCAGTTTCCCCTGTGGATTCTCAGTTTTTTTCCATTAGAAAATTCCCTGTGATATGGCAGCTCTCCTCCAAACTGGGAGCAAACTGGGAGCTGGAAAAATGCAGCCTCCCCAAAGAGCCTGGAGAAGAAACTCCTTAGCAGGCAGCACCCCCTCCAACCATCCACTAAATGGCATTCAGCTCAAACTCTCCAACACTGCAAGGCAACAGGAGAACAAAGGGATTTGAAGCATGGATTAGATCATTCCAAATGGTCTCAACATTGGTGCTTTGGGGGTTTTCTTCTCTTTTTTTTTTTTTTTTATTTTTTTTCTCTCTCTCAAGCCGTGTGGCAAAGGCTGGATTTGAACCTTTGAGGGCAATGTTTTGACACAAATATTTAAGCTATTTAAAATAAGTAATAACCTTCTGTTACCTTCAAGAGTATTATATTAAAAACAGAGAATGGGATTAAAACAGATTAGCTCCCAACGTTTCTTAATGTGGCAAACAGCATCAATCAGATCATATCAACGCGAGCTGACAGCTCAGGGAAATCCAGAGAAGCAGATTCCCTTAGAAAAATGAGATATTTGATCAATTCTTGTAAATTCTTTTTTCTGAGCTGTTAGAAACTGCATTGACTTCATAAAAATGTAATGACAGCTCAGCCTTTGCTTAGCATAACATCCTGAAAGTGCCTGAGAACATTGAATTAAGGCGCCCCGGCAGCGCCGCGTGCGATGGAGGAGTAAATACTGCTGTCAATTTGCTCTCCAAATGCTGCTGCCCATCGATTTCCCACTCGGGGAAATCAGGGAAATGCCTGCCTTGCAATCCCAGCTCTCCATCCTGCACTTTAGTGCCTGCAGACAAACTGGTGCAGACCCCTGGTGGGATCCATCAAGCCACAAGGTGTGAAGTGAGGGCTGAGGCAGCACCAGAGCCAAAGTTGAAGGATGCTGAGATTCCCTTTCACCTGCCCTCACTCAAACCCTCCCCAGGGGAGCTGCTCTGTCCCTGGGAGTGTCCAAGACAGCTTGGATGGGTTTTGGAGCAATCTGGGGCAGTGGAAAGTGTCCCTGCCCATGGCAGGGGGTGGAGCAGAATGTTCTTTAAGGTCCTTTCCAACTCCAACCTGGTTTTTTGTTACCTGTCCCCCACTGGACGTGTCTGCTGGTCCTCAATTTCCCATCCTGGGAAAAGCTGGGTAAACACCCTGACGAGTTTTCCTTGTATTTTGTTGGATTCCTATCAATGATTCCAGGCAGAATTCCAGCCAGTTTTCTTTTCCTCATGTTCTGGAGTCATCTGGAAAAGGAAAAGTTATGGATTTGTGTATTATTTGCAGATGAATCCCCACAGGTTTAGGTGAGATGTTGGGAAAGAATTCCTGGCTGGGAGGGTGGGCAGGGCCTGTCAGGGTGCCCAGAGAAGCTGGGGCTGCCCCTGGATCCCTGGCAGTGCCCAAGGCCAGGCTGGAACTATGGAATTAGATGGATTTTCCCATCTCTTCCAACCCAAAGCAGCCTCTGATTCCGCCTTTATCCCGTGGGGAACACGGCCAGGAGGAATGTGGGGCCTGGAGAGAGCGGGGTGGCAGTGCCACTGTCACACCAGGGACCTGGGCTCCATTTGTGCTGCACATCCAGCCAAGCTCCCACTCTCCAGCACAATCAAATCAAGCATGAAGAAAGCAGAGCCTGGTGCTTAAAATGGCATTATCCGAGTGCTCCGTGGGAACCGCCATCCAAATCCCTCCGCATTAACTCGGCGTAATCTTGGAGAAATCTCTTCCCAACTGTTTTGAAATAAATCCTGTTAAATTCTGCAGGGAATTGGCCTTATCTCTCCACACCTGTGTGGGGGTTTTTCCCTACCTTTTCCCTCGTGCCTGGACAAAAGGGAGTGGGTCTGTGTGTGGCAGTGTGTGTGTGTGTCTGAGAGGAGCTAAAGAGACAATTATCTTCCGCTGAAAATAAACATCATGAAACTATAGATGCCTAATTTTTGCACCTGGAAGATCCTCTTACAGCTATTCACTACTAATCACTCTTAGCTAATAAATGAATAGAATAACTAATGTGATTAGAGTAATTTGCCTATTCATCAGGAATATTAAATGAATTGAATATTTTGTATTTGACTCGTCTCTCTCAGCATTTCCCTGATACTGTAATTAGCTCCTTGTCTGTTCCTGTGGCAAAAACACCACGTGGCCTTCAGAACGGGACACTTGGGCTCATTCTGCAGCCCTGGACAGATGGACACCTGCTTTTATAACCATATCTCCATGCTAGAATTAAATAATCCCTCTGGAAAAGGCTCTGGATATGTGGTGGAAGGAAGTCAGGGCAGAAAATAAGGATAAAACTCTTGGTTTGGAGCAAGAAAGTATCCAAAAAAAGAGATTTTTCCAGAACAGCCACTCCTGGTCACCTCAGGGGTCACCCCAAGGGGTGACATCAGAGATGTGGTGGTGACAGAGGAGCTGCTCCTTGGCTGTCAGCATCACTTAGGAAGTTGTCCAGGAAATTCTTGGCCACTGTGGCTCTTTTCCCTATTTTCCAGTTGAGAACGTGACAGCTCTCTGAAAACACGCAGGTGAACTCCCAGACCTGTTAATACACGCTGGGATGGTGGCTGTTCTATTTAAATCTTGCTGAGGAGTCAGGAGGAAGCTGAACTATGCAAATGATGATATAAAATAACCGGTGGGCAGATATTCAAATAAGGATTTCACATATATACATAAAGGAAAAAAAAAAAATAAATTCGTATCTGGGATGGAGTTTTCCATATCTATACAAGGATTTTTGAGAGAAGACAGCAAAGATTTAGAAAATTAATGCTGGTCCTTGTCTGCTTCTAGAAACTAATGGGGATATGCAGAACAACACAGAAAAGATGCATTAATAAAATTGCCAAAGATCATCTGTCACTTCCTCTTGGTAAGAAGCCAAAGCATTTTTTAAAATGCATTTGCACTTAACCAGAATGATATCATAATCTTCCTTAGTCATATCTTTTCCTGCCTTCCTGCTACTCCACAAAGCAGACAGCGAGGTTTGCAGGAGACAAACTCAAAATGCTGCATTAAAATTAAAAAGGGAAGAGGCTGCACGGAAAAGCTGCACAAACAGAATCACCTTGAGCTAAACCTTAAGTGAGAAATACACGGGGCACGTTTGGAGCAGGGAAAGGAAATCAGGAGGAGAAAACAATGAATTATTGAAGGCTTCAGGGTTCTCCAGTCTGGGTAGCTCTAAAATCAAGATGTCACACAACCTTTTCTTGGTCTTTTGCTGTGTTTTGTTGGAGTGAGGCAGATGTGAGGTGGTTTAAGTCTTTGGAAGGGCATAATTAGGGTTTCATTTGGGTTTCACCTCCCCTCTTTCACAGCTAACCCCTCACAGAACCAAGTCCCTTCTTCACATTTATTTGTCACTTGGTTTTGGGGTTGGGTTTTTTTCTGGTTTTGTGGTTTTATGTTGTTTTTTTTTAAATACAACTGCAAAGAAAGCCCAGACCTGCAGAACCTAAAATGTGAGTATCACTGGAATTCTGCATCAGCCTCCATCCTTATTAATTATGCCATGAATCTCTACCTGAACTCCCAGATGTCCCCGTGCTCTGCAAGCTCTGGATTCCTGCTTCAGAGCTGAGCTATTGTGTATCACACACAGCTACCTGGAGAACATCCTTCAAGGCAGAGACGAGGCAAAGTCTTTTCTAAATTCTCTTTCATATCTTGTTACACAACAAAATTTCTTTCCCAGCTACCCACAGCTCCTCACCATTATTTTTCTGCCTTCCTACTTAGACCTTAGGAGTTTTCACTGTGAACCTGAAACCAGTTTCACAGATTTATTTAGGTATTTTTAACACTCCCCCCCGCCCTTAATTTCTCCTTTCAGATTGCTTTCAGACAGCAAGAGTGTAAACCACTTTGATTCTTGGGTTGTTGTGAGAAAAATGCTATATGAATGAATAAGTTATAATAATAATAATAATACATTACAGTGATAATGATGGATGTGTTTTAAACAAAGCCTCTGGCTGCCAGCGTGGAGGAGCTATGGAAAAAAAAAATCAAAGATAATCTTGCATGAGGAGAATTGTAATGAGAAAGACCTGGAATATTTTATCTCTGAACTGCTCCTATCTGCTCACCCCGGATCAGGGCTGTCCCAGTTTGACTTGAAGAGTGTGGCAGGTCTGGAGCTAAATTTAGGCCCAGGTGCTGTGCTGCTGTCAGGAGGGAAGGGGCTGGATCCATCCTGGATTCATTCCCAGCCCCGTGGGCTCCGAGCTCGGCCCCAGCGTGGGGCAGGACCCCGTGGTGCTCACACACACACACACATAGAGCCTGTTTCATCCTCAAAGCCTCTGCCAGCCAGATGAAAGCAGAGAGGAGGAGATGAAAAGGCTCACCCCAGCCACCCAACAGGTCACAGGGCTGGCAAGAGCTCTCCCACCGTCACACCAGTGTCTCCAGGAGAAACCAGTCCTGTCCCACTGCTGGGAAAAGGCAGGTGCAGCTCATCTCTGTAGAAAAATGGGGATATTGGGTCAAACTCGGTGCCTGTAGAATGTAATGGATGAAACCAACAGGAATGCTCTGAATAAAAACTGGTTTCTGTAAAGAAAGATTTTTAGAGGAAGGGCTTCAGGATTTATCCTAGTGGGGATACATCCTTTTCAGTTTTATCCCATCAGCTGTTTATCAAAATATCAGCTCTAACACAAGCATAAATTGGGCTGGAATGACAGCCCACCATTTCCTTCACCACATGCACCTGTACAGTTCAGGAGAGCTCCTCAGTCACGGGGATTTTGGAAGTACAACAGAGGCACCAAGTCCAAGACTGAAATCTTTTCTACTCCCCAAGAGCTGCCAGACCTCAGGATGCTAAAAAGCTGAGGAATATCCTTTAGAAAATATAAGGCAGAATAATGTAATATGTCCAAATTTCAGCAGCATCCCGAGATTTGGGTGACTGCAAAGCCTCTTCAGCCACACTAAATATAAGACACAAAGCAGCAGAGCCTTGCAAGCTCCCTAAAATGCTTTGGAGGCTCCACAATCCTCAGCCTGTGCAAATCCCTGGTGTGCAAGGCCTGGCCTTGGGGGTCTCTGGGGCTGGGGGATTTACTCCTGGCCACTGATTTGAACGTGTGCTCAGCCAACATCCCGATTTCCTGCTCTGCCTAAATCTCTCCACCCTCAGGACAGCTCCTAGGACAGACCCTGAGAAAGTAATCTCATGATTTATGAGGTTTTCTAACAATGGCAATAAGCAAGGCAGCGTTTTAAGCAGCTAACTGAATTGGGATGTGGGCTGGGTTTTTTCTTTTTCCACAGCACAATGTGGATCTATTTAGCCCTTGCAGCTTGAATTTCAGCCTTTCTTTGCCCATGAGAAAGCCTGGTAAATGGGATTTGGGCTAGGAGCTATAGGGGAGAATATCTTTTAATTAACCAGGAGGGTGGCTCAGGGAAGATCTAGCACTGCCTCTGAGCTGCGTTTCCAGCTCCACTGCGAGGCAGACGGGTACAAATTAAGGCAGAGCAATAACTGCAAATCAAATTCCCGATGGCTCCGATTCACCTGGGCTCGTAGAGGACAGGGATGGCTTCAGTGCTGCTCTGCAGGCAGGGCCCTGGCCTCACCTAATCATTTCCACCTCAGTAGCTCTGGTGATGTCAATCCACATGGATTTTCCCCCCTGTCTCTCTTTTCAAGGCAATCAAACCTCTCATTACACTGCTGGTAGGGAAATATTTTTCCTGAGAACACAGCGAGTTCCTCTGTCCAGAAAGCACAAACTGGGCACAGATCCTGTCTTTTCTGCACCAGCAGCGTGGCTGGGGGTTCCTGTGGAGCAGGGAGGTCACACTGAGCACCCCTCAGTCCTGTGTCACCTGCGTCACCAAAGGCAGAGCAGGATTTACACCCACAAAATATCCAAAGTGTGGGGAGCAGAGAAAACCTTCGAGGAACAGCTGCAGAGACACAAGCTCAGGAAAGGCCAGAGATGGGACAGCACTTCCCAAGCAGCCCTAGTGGGAACTCTCACCTTGTTAAAGGCTGAGTGAAGCAAAAACGAGGCACAGCTCCAAGAGAAACCAAACTTCGCCAACACCAGCAGCCAGGGAATGGCTGTGCCTGCTCCCAGGATGGAGCCAGGGATGGAGCCGAGCCCAAAGGCTGCATCCCGAGCCCAAATCCTGGATCCTGATACCCCCAGGACCTCATTGAGTGCTGGCCCACACCCAGCGCCATCCCTCCCGTGGCGCTCGCCCTCGCCAAGTCCCGCAGTGTTTTACTGGACAAGGCATGCGAGTTAAATTTACATTTTATTTGAACAATGTTTCATCTTGTTCCTGTGCGTCTCCGCTGGCGATGAGGCAGTGAGAAGCTGATGAAATTTATTCCTGCTCTTGCTGCCACGCTGTATAAATAAAGGGGAAGGAATAAAATACTTCTCCAACAGGAAGTGTGAAGGCTTTAATGCTTTGTTTAAATATGCAGTTGAGAGACTTTATTTATCACGCAGCATCTCTATGTGCCTACAGCTGAAATTTGCTCCCTAAAATTAAAAGATCTCACTTTACACGTGTTTTTTACATTCTGTCACACCACCAAACCTGGTGGATTTACCCTTAAATCTACTCTGGGTAAGAATCCCTCCCCAAAAAATGCCCAGAAATATCATGACCACTGTATTCATGTATCTCAGGTACTGTGAACTCTGGCTGGCTGCATTTCTCAAGAATAATTGGTGTATACACACACCCTGGGAGATTTATATTCCCCTGCATTCTGGGCTATATACAATATGATTTAAATGGCACAGGCACTGGAGAAAGTGGACAGTAAAGCGTACAGTATTTGAAAATAAACATAAAGCAAAATGGTTTGACATCCTATTTCACTTAAAATGTAAATGGTGAACATTCAGGGAGTGATTTACAACCTTTTTAAAAGCACAAATGTGTTTTTTTTTTCTTTTTGGGCCCCTCACTCAGATGCCACAAATCAGGAGAATTCTTTGCAGCATCAAGAAATCCCCCGTGGTGGGTTAGCTCCTTTTTGTTGCTATCCTAAGGAATAGACATGGATCCCCCAGATCAGTTTTCCTGCCTTTCTTTTTGTTTTTCCCTCTGGTGTCCTGACTTGAAATGTGGCTGTATTGTGAATTTTAGGCTGCAGGCTCTTGGAGAGAGAGGAGGGAGAGGAAGGGGATGCAATGTGTGAGGAGCCTGTTGCTCAAGAGCTCATTTTTGCAGCCTCTTCCCCAGGATTAACACCTTTCCATGCCTTCCATCCTGGCTGTATCACCGCTCCTGTCACAAGGGCAGTGTGGGAATCCCTAAATTCCCTGATTCCTGCTGCTGCCTGGAGTCCCTGAGCCAGGACAGCACCCAGCTAAGCTCACAAGCTCTGGACACAACACTTTTTGTCCCTCCTAACCTCTCTTATATTCCAAAATAGCATCACTCTGTGCTGGTACCATCCCTGCACCACCTTTCCAACCCTCCCTTCTTTTCACCCACCACCAAGCCAGAAAAGGTTCAGAGAGAACTCCCCCTGCACTGCCTGAGAAGTTTTTTTCGGGATTGAGCCACTTTTATTCCCAGATCACAGAATATTCTGAGAATATTCTGAGCTGGAAGTGATTCCTCAGAGGCTCCTGGAGCAGGGGCTGGCCAGAGTTAAAGGAATAAAGCAGGGATTTATTAAAAGCCCTTCCAAGGATCACCTTGGGCACTGCAAGAGCCTGGCCCTGGCTCCACCCAAGATGGGCCCCGGCTCAGGAGTTTCACACTTGGATCAGTTCTGCTCCATTTCCATCTCGGGGTGAATTGTGCAATTGCAGCTGCAGGTGATGCAGTCCCATCCTCCCAGATTGCTCTCCTCAATTCCCTGCTGCTTGTGCTTTTTGGGGCTGGAGCTGCAGCGCTGCCCTTGCTTGTGGGGCTGGGGAAGGATTGTTGTGTGTGCCTGAGCTGGGAGGAGAACTCGCTGACACTTTGTGTGGAGTTCAGAGTTAGGTACCAGTGCAGAGCCTGCAAAATGTGAAAGCTAAAACTGAAGGCATCAGAAGGGACCCACAAGGTCCAGCTCTTTAGGAACTGGTCATTTAAGAGATCAGGATCTTAAATTCCCTTAAGGGAATGCTCCACATCAGCTGGGCAAGAACTGACTGGAACTCAAGCTCCAACACACAAACCTAAAGCATCAACAGTGCCTTGTGCCCTGGAGCCATCAGCTACTGCCCCTCACAAGGCACAAATCCGTGAAGGCAGATCTCCAGGAAATCTTCCCGCATGGAGAAGAGGAGGAGACCGCCCCACCAAATGCACCAGCACATTCCACTCTCAAATCACAGCCACAGGGATGGCCCAAAAACACCTCCCAGCACCTCCTGTCCCTTTCCCGAGGCACTGGGATGCAGGATGCTGCTCTGAGCATCTGTCCTGGTGCAGGAGGACCCTGAAGAGTCTGCAGGAGAACACCTGAGCACACCCTGCAGCCTCCGCCCTCCTCCCGGCAGAGCCAGCCCCGAGTTTCCAACCGCACCGTCCAGCCCTTAAATCTTTAATAACCTTTCTTTTCTTTACTCCGAGCACACGAGCGTGAGCACATCTCTGCAGATCAAACCGAATCCTTAATTTAAGCAGCTGTTAATAAGGGTTAAATCTGCAGGCTGCGGTGGCCCCTCCGCTCCCTCTTCCCTGCTCTCACAATCAATGGAGCGGGAAGCCTGAAGGGTGTCCATTTTGAAAAGCCATAATGAATCATTTTTCCTTAGCAAATCTGGCAAACTTCAATCCTGGTTCCTGCAGCCTCTCTTTCACATGTCCAAGCCCTCTGTGACACATCAAATTTAATGAGACTGCACAGACCTCAAAAAAGGGCACTGTAGCACTGCTGGGATACTTTATTAAGGAGGATCAGACAGAATGTGTTTGCTGTTTAAGAGCCTTTAAAGGCAAATTACACTTCTTTTTTGGGGGGATGAGAGCCTCCCATTTTTGTTGAGCCTCTGTCCCTCCTCAAACACATCCTGCAGGCCAATTCAAACACAGAGTTCAGGTTTCTGCAAACAGGGAAAGCAGCAAAATTGGCAGCGAGGGCTGGGAGACCAGCGAGGCTCGATTGAAGGTTGTGGGGTAGGACACAGACAAAGGAACCTGTTATTTCACAAAATAATAATAATAATAATAATAATAATAATAATAATAATAATAATAATAATAATAATAATAATAATAATAATAATAATAATAATAATAATAATAATAATAATAATAATAATAATAATAATAATAATTTGCCTCTGACAAGCTGTGTGAGGGAACACCCCACCCTGGTAGCAGGTGCTGCCCTGCTAGGTCCAGGGAAAGGGCAAATTAACCCTCTCTGGCTGATGGAGAGGTGGGTAAACTTTCTAGAAAGATCATAAAATCCTGGAATGGTTTGGGTTGGAAGGGACCTTAAAGCCTGTCCAGTCTCAGCCCTCAAGGTGGATGATGTGAGATATGTGCTGAGCCATCCTTGGGGAAAAACTGGGCCAGACCATGAAGAACAGGGAAAATGAAACATTGTTTTTATTTTAATGTCCACATAAATAAATATAATCACCAGAACCAGGCAGAGTTCAGTCTGCAGACTCCAGATTTTGGGGCAAGGGAGGCTCTTTGGTTTTGCTTGGTTTTCTTGTGGATGCTGTAAGAGGTACAAGATGAAATCCTGGATGACTGCAGGAATTTTTCCAGCCATAACCAGCTCAGGTTATGTCCTTGCAGACTTTTTTTCTCTCAGAAAACCCCATTCTGTGCAAGGACTGAGCGCTGTAACTTTTGTTGGAGACTGCAGCAATCTCGTGGCTTAGCAACCTCCTGCTTAATTCAGAGCATCTCTTTTGAGATCATCGTGTTCAGCTCCTCTGTGTCCACCTCTGGCCACGTCCAGCTCTAAAAAGAGCTGTAATTTATTTCAGCAAGTGCCCAGGCTGCTGGACAAGGCAGCAGAAAGCCAAACTGTCTCTCTCAGCCTATGGATTCCAACCTAATTGGGGTTTATAGGGAAATATAGAAATTGGACTGGCTTCCAGAGGGATCTCAAGGGTGCCTAAAGAAGAAAGTCTGTGTCTCAGGAGATTTTTATGTGACTAGAGGAAAATGATAACGTTTTTACAGTGTTGAAACAAGGACCCAGCCTTCCAAAAGGTGCAGTAAGAAATGAAATCATTTACACATTGCAAATGCTTTGGAAACCAGAGAGGTTTCCTGTGTTACTGAGGCAGAATCTCTGGAAGGTTTAATTTGACTTTTCTTCTCCATCTTTGGCTGCCTGAGGAGGTTTGGGGCTCGACACAGCGAACTCAGTGGCCATTTGGATCCAGGTCACATTTTCTCTGAGCCACCTGCATTTGGAGTCACAGGAAGAGTGTGGTTAATGGATCAGCTTAATGACATCAGTTCTGATCCATCTCTAATTAAGGGCTCTGCCAGGAATACAGTCAAGCAATTCTAATGGCCCAGAGGAAAAATTGTGAAGTCAGGTAATGAAATTTGCTTATTAGACAAAATGGGAAGAAGGAGTGCAGGGGCACAGAAATCAATAGGGAAAGCAGGGCAGCAGCATTTCCAAAGCCCTGCACATGGAGAGAGCCCAGCTAATGAAGTTCAGTGCTCACGAGTGGAATAACAAAACCCTGCCCTGCTCACAGCCCTGAGGATGTTCACCTGGAAAAGGTCCAGTTCATGTGGACTTCTAAACAGTCTGTTCCACACTCCAGCTTCCTCAGCTGGGGGATTTCATCACTGCTGGGTTTGTGAGTCTCCCAGAGACACATGTCTCCTCTGAGAGCCAGATCCCTTCTAGTGGTGCCTGTGGTGGGACATTCCCAGGATTTATAGGTGACATGAAAAGCAGGGTCACACCTGTAGCCTGGAAACTTCTTGGATAAATGCCATAATGGCCCCCATTAGATCCCAATAAACGTTATGACATCAATATCCCTGGAAAATTATTCACCTATGGCCTTTTTATCCAAGGAACTTTTCAGTCTGTTCCTCCCTCACCCTTTCCAGTGGAAGGTGTCCTTGCCCATGCAGGGGCTGGAATTAGAGGATCTTTTAGTCCTTCCCAACACAAACCATCCTGGGACTCTGTCATCAGCACAGAGAAGATGCAGGTGAAAGAAATGCCAGAAAGAAGCGTGGATTCTGCCAAGAAATTAAAATCTATTTACTCCTTGGTGATCTTGGTGAGTGCTGGGCAGGCAAATATTTATAGGTGGGATAGTTACAGCTCCAAACCCTTCACCTGCAGGCTGGTAGGAGAGGAACAAACCAGAGTCTTTGGTGTTTTTTTGTTTGGTTGGCTTTTTGAGGGGTTTTTAATATTTTTTGAGGGGGAAAGTTAACTGAAGTTTATGAGCTTGAGCTGTGGAGCAGAGCCTTTTGTGTCTCACTAGCCCACATAATTGCACTCCCCCCTCCTCTCACCCGGTGGCAAAGGAATGTAGGTGGAATGTCTTTGCACGGAGAGCAGCTCACGCAGGGACTGCACAATGAGGGGAAGAAACAGGAGCCAATCTAAGTAAAGGATCAGGCAAGCAAAATAATATTGGGCTGTCTGCTACCACGTCTAACCCCGTGAAATGCCTCCATGAATCCCCTGCTTCCTTCTGTCTTAAAATGTCCTCCTCCTTCCCAGAGGTTCAGGGGACATATCTTGTTTCAGTCTCCTTTTTAACACTTTGCTTTTCCCCCCCTCTCCTTTCATCCTGCAGCCGCAGATATATTTACCGGCAACGGAAAAAATCAATAAAGGAGAAGGAAATGACTTGGCAGCCTTCCGAAGTGTTAAAATAATTCCCATCTAATCGAGCCCCCTTGTTTCTAAACAATACTGCCAGCTCAGGAGCTTGGCCTCGATTTTTAGAAGCAACCGGTGATTTCTGGGGATTTCTGGTTTTTTGGGGTGTCCTTAAAGGGACAAGTTTGGCACAGCCACGTGGGAAACGCGGAGGCCTCTCCACCACGCTCCTGAATTTATTTGTCCCTCGAGGGATCCCACCCCACGAGTTTAATGTGGGGGCATATTTAAATAAAACAGCCCTAAGAAAGGCTGGACATCCCATAAACCATCCCAGCTGCCTTTCAGCAGGGAAAACTGGGAATGATATTAGCGACCAACAGCCTGAACCAGGTGCATTCCAATCTGTCAATTCCTCATGTGAGTTATTGCTACTTAAATACAGACTTTCTGTCCCAGCAGTGAAATATTCTGGCACGTGCTGTGCAAGAACATGGAGATCTGACCTTCACACTGAGCTGCTCCTTGTGAGCTGGAATCTCTCCTGGATTTCTGATTTTCCCACATTTTGAGGTGGATTTTGGAAAATTAGACAAATGAGGGCTCAAAACGTTGAAATGCCCAAAGATCCTCTCTGTTCCTACGCAAAATATTTCCTCCACAGCTCCAACTAAAATCCAAAGAACTTAATTTCTATTTTGAGTTTAAAAAAAAAGTATTCATGCCATACAAAAATGGGAGTGAAAACTCATTTCCAAATGGAAAATTGGAGCGTTTAATTTGGAAGAGGATGGGAAGCACACCTCCACTTCAGGAATGCTCCACCTTGGGTTGAAACACTCAATAAATTGTGGGTTTTTTTCCCAAAACAATGTTTTTTCAGCTTAAATGAAAAACATCCCTTTATCAATATTTTAGTGGCTTAATGTTTAGAGATGAAGTGTTCTCTGCTTCCACTTCATTGCAGGAGAACATGATCCCATTTCACACAGCTGGAAAAGACCAGAATTTGCCTTTTTTTCCAAGAGATCTCCCTCCAGCACCTTTTCCTGAGTTAAACACCCATTATCACCCTGGTAGCCCAATTTGTACCAATGTGGGGAGTGCCTGTGTTTTTCCTGTGCCCTGATTTTCCTGGAATGTGTCTTTGGCAGGAAGAGTGGAGCTGCCCATGGCAGGACACCTCTTCTGGGCTGAGCTGGTGACAACAAGAGTTTGGTTTTCCCACCGCCTCCCCTGCCACCTTTGGGGTGTGGACATCCTGGATGCCAGGAGAAAACCCTTTCAAGACCTAGCGATCCCCTTTTTAGATCTGATATTTCCTTTTTAGACTCAGAGATGCCCTTTCAGACCTTAAGATCCCTTTTAAGACCAAGAGATTCTGTTTTAGACTAGAGATCCCTTTTAGACCCAGAGATTCAGACCTAGAGATCCCCTCTTAGGCTTAGAAATCCCCTTTTAGATTTAGAGGTGCCTTTTTAGACCTAGAATTCCCTTTTTACACCCAGAGATCCCTCTTTAAACCCTTGCACATCAATCCCATCCCCTCCAAGAGCGTTTTTATCCAAGAAGCATCAACACCAACAATCAAGAAATTATTCTGATGGAAAAAAACTCTCCCAAAGTCGAGGTGTGGCCATGCCCAGAGCCCTCAGCACGCTCCAGCTGAGAGCAGCCGCTCTCCTCCACCATCCCAGCTTTTATTCCTGCTGGGAACGTGAGCAAACCACGCAGGGAGGGAATTCTCCGCTGCTCCCCAAGAGCCAAAAGTGCACAAACCCTCAGAAACGTGCTCCTCTGTGCCTTGGAGGCCCAGGGAAGAGGCCTCTCTCTGTCCCAGCCGGAGAGGAATGAATTTTTTGGGTGGGAAACATCTGCCCTTCTCTGGGGTTTGCACGTGGTGCCCATAATGGGGCCCATTGTGTGTGCACGAGCACAAGAAGGGGAGATCAATAAACCAGGCAAGCCTCAGTTGTTGGATCGAATGCCAGCCATAGCTAATTCCTCCAGGATGCCTTCGGAGCCCACCAGGTCCTGCTCGTTTGATGCCTTCGCTTCCCAAAAGGAAAAACCCAAGATATTAACTTTCCTTTACAGAAATGAGAACCTAGAGCCGGGGGAAAGTTCCAGCTTGACCAACCTCAGCGTGTCCATGGGATAAAGGAGAGCCAGCACGACCCTGTGGGAACACCAGAGGGGTGGGATCCCACATTCCCACCCCAAAGGCACCACCAGCACCCCAGAAGGGGACGGCGTTTCTGTGCTCCACCACAGCAAACCTCAGATGGAAGCAAAATCCATCCAAATTCTCCCCTGTGGAAACCACTCCCATCATCCTGCAGCTAGGACAAGACAGGGATATTCCCAGCTAATTGAAAAAAAGCAGCCTCAGAGCTGGGAATGATTTAAAGGGGAGGAGGGATTGGATTGAAAGGATTTTGGGAGTCCTGTCATTGTGCCACCAGTGCCCAGGTCAGCCTTTCTCCCATCCAAGCTGGCACCAGGGGAAGGAGCTGCATTTCCAACCAGCACCAGCCTTTGCCAGAGGGGTTCAGAGCAGAATAATGATGATGGGATTAGGGGGTGGGGGGTGGGAAAATAAGAATTCATAAAAAACTAAATTAAAAATCACACCTCGCTTCACAATGGAAATTGGACTCGTTTGGAGCAAACCTCTTTAAATGTAACCCATTGTGTAGGGAAATTCTCCCTGGAATCTGGGATTCCAGCACGGCATTCCTGCAGCTCCCCACGCTCCTGAAATCCCCTGGAAAACTGTGGGGGAAAAAAAGCAGCGTCCTGGCAGGTCTGGCTGTGGTATGTGAGTTTTTTGGGACAAGTCTCTGCAAGAGCTGCGGAGCTGCAGAGACAAAACCACGGGCAGAGGGTGGCACAGGCAATCCCCTCCCAGCTCCTCAGCTGCAGATACATTTTGGTTTTCCCTCTCCCCCAGAACACCTGTGCAGGTTCTGAGTGGCAGACAAATGGAAATGAGCGCTGCTTTTTGTGGTGTTTCCTTCCTTTCTCTTCATTTCCTCGTCCCAGTAGCGAAAAGGGAAATTGAGGGGACAGACACAACCGAGTTTCACTGAAGGGGAAGCAATAAAACCTTCCTATATGCAATAGGAACCTCTGCCACTCCTAAATATCCCCAAACTGCCAGAAATAAAAGCATTGGAAAAGGCTGGGCTTGGGTTTTTTGTTGTTTTTTTTGTTGTTTTTCCCACCCATGATAAAACACAGTTTTTCTCCTCACAGATTTAGAGTCAAATAAAAGTAGGAATGAAGATGACAAAACTTCTGTACCTTCTGCTCCTGAGAGAAATTCTCCTTTAACCTTATGCAGCATCCAGCAAACTTCCTGGGATCATTCAGGTTGGAAAAGACCTTTAAAATCATCCAATCCAATCATCAGCCAGGCTCTAAAATAATAAAAACTTGTCAAATATTGTTCTTCTTCTACTCTTCTTATTCTTTCCCATTTCCCCTGGATTTGTGGTGTTTGTTGTGAAGCACCTGCACATCAAGGGTGAAAAGGGAGATTTTATTCTGTGCCTGCAGTTTGATTTAGGAAAAGGGAGAGTCCCTGCAGGTGTTTAGGAGGACACAACCCCGGGGGTCTGATTTCATGGAATCACAGAATATCCTGAGAGAGAAGGGAGCCACAGGGGTCATCCAGTCCATCTCCAATCCCAAAAATCCCATGCTGTCCCTGAGAGCTTTGTCCTGCAGCTCTGGCAGCCTTGGTGCCCATTCCCAGGGGAGCTGTTCCGTGCCTGACGCCTTCTGGGGGAAGGATCTTTTCCTAAAATCCAACAAAACCTCCCTTGACACAGCTCCAGTTGTTCCCCCAGGTGCTGTCCCTGCTCACAGAGAGATCAGATTTGTGTGCTTGGCCTTTTGAGGCTTCACAGCCCAATCCTTCAGAAGGAAAGCACGGTGAGGTTAACTTCCATCTTTCCTTGGAAAGAACCAGGAAGAGGCATTCCTAAAGGGAAGGGGGCAGGAGGGAGTGGGACTGAATCACCCAGGTGAATAAAAACCCAAACTGAGTTATTTGGGGGCGTAAAATCCTCCCCAAAACCACCCAGGCTGTATTTTCCACACTGTTAGGCTGCAGCGACGAGCTGGGGGGAGCCCTTTGGAAAGGGGCTGTTCCTGTGTGAAAATCCAGTTGTGAGGGGCTGGGAGGCACAGCTGGACACAGCTGGACACAGCTGTGGGCTGGCACTGGGGCTGCAGCATTTCAGCAGCCGGCTCTGGCATGTGCACAGGAGGCCCAGAGAGGGGAAGTGCAGCTCACTCCTGGGTGAGCCACATCCACCTTCTGCCACAGCTCCACACTCCCCACTTCAGGCTCCCTCTTCCCCTTCCTTTTTGTACTTGTGTTTTATAGATTTCATGGGAAAAAAAAGAAATCCTTCCTTTTGACCCCTTTCTCCTGGCAAGTTTCCAAATGCTTCAAGCATCCCATGGGGCTCTCAGCATCACCACAGGCTGGGATGGAGAAATCCCACAGCTCCCAAACACTCAGAGGGGAGAAGCTGCTGCTGTCCCACCCTTCCCATGCTCCCAAACCTTTCTCTGCTCCCCAAACCTTTCCCTGCTCCCAAACCAGTCCCAGAATGCTGCATCTGTTCTGTCACTCTGATCTTTCTGATATATCTGCACACGCAGATATTTGGAATTAACAACTGCTTGCAAGGGTTTTTGTATTTCCACAAGAAGCAAGGTCCCAGCAGAGCAGGGAAATGAGGGTGAAGGCAGATTAGGGTCTGGTTCACCATGTGGAACAGCAATATTTGTGCCAAACATTCATTTATTGTTCCCAGGAAAGCAGCAAACCCTCAGGAAGTGGCATCTCGTGGGCATTTATTCATTTAGGGAGCACATGAGATGCCCAGTGGTTGCTGGAACAGGTGACAAACACCAAAATAAATCAGCTTTCCTTCACTACAAGCCACCAGCTAACCATCAGCAGCATACCTGATGTCCAGGAGATCTTTAGGAAAGACCCAACAAACCCTGATTTACTCCAAAAGGGCTCTGCTGGCCAACAAAGCCTCGTCCAGCCGCTTGCCAGCGGGGTAACACAGCACCACAGGGAGCAGCAAAAACCAAAATCAATGTATTTTAGGGCTGGCTTCTGGCCAGATCTCCGAGTCAGTAAAAGGGGAAAGCGATGTGGGCTGGCTGGAGCGGCTGTTTGAACTCTGCCCACTTACAAGGTGCTGCTTCCGTGGAGATGCCGGTGGGGGACACGAGGAGAGGAACAGGAGCTGAGCCCTGGCTCCTTGCTGAAGGCAGCACCAGAAGCTCAGAGGTAAAGCAAAAGAACTCACCAGGCTGACATTTGAAGGGTTAATGGGATTGAAGCTTTGATCTCCCAAGAAAACACGCTGAAAACGTAGCCCAAGGCGTGCTTCACCATTTTGTTTGCCTGTAAAACAATGCAATTTGATTTTTGTTGGCTTGTTGTTTTTAAGTGGAACCTCATGGGTGTTCTGTTAAATTCAGCCCACAAAAGCAATTTGTGTCATTTTAATGCAGCTCCTGTGCTAGAAATGTTTGTTTTTAAATGCAAGTTTTATTGTTTTCATTGTTGGCACATTAAAAGCTCGATCAATAAGAAAAGCAATTCATGATGTCGCCCTTCAAAATTCCAGCCCTATCCACCCCATAAATTGGGGCAAATTTGAAAGTGTGAGGAATAACACGAGCTCATTCTTTTGGAATATGAAAAGAATCATTCCAGATCTTCTCTGCTTTGACCTGTCCCTATCCATCATCTGTCTTAATATTTCCAGGAGAGTCAGGCTGAGATACAGCTCTGGGACAGAGGATGGAGCAGAGCATTCTTTGATTTGTAACTGTGGTAGCTCTATTTTAGTGCAGGCATCACTTTTAAAATGGAAGAGAAGCTTTCTTTCTGCAGGAAACATCCAAATCATGACCAGATATGAAGTGTTTGGGCTCAGATTAAAACAATTCTCCCCAAAACAGGGACAACTCCTGCAAAAAGGGTCAGAACCCAAAGCCTGTCCTCAGCTCTGTCTCCTGATCTGCTACTGACTTTCCATTTAGCCTTGTGCAATTCCTTCTGCCTCTCAGGGCCTCCTTTTCCCACCTTTACCCAGGGGACAGCACTACAATGAGTTTCTTGCTCTTTGATATTTGAAACACGCTCAGAGATCCCTCAGATGGAGGCAGGAGAAAGAAATCATTATTGTTATATTTTTATAGCCCGTTTCTCCCTGCAGGCTCCCCGAGGTATTTTAAAGTCCCCATAGTCTTGGGCAAGAAGGAGCAAAGAACAATCTGAGTGAATCTGCAGGGGCAGGAGCAGGGCATGGATGGTCCTTGTGGATCCCTCTCAGCTCAGGATATTCCGTGATTCTCTGACTGGATGTGGAGCTGCCACTTCCATTTCCCCCAAAACATCCCCTTCTGATTTCATTTTTCCTTGAAGAGGTTGGCATTACAAGCAGGAGCAGGGGTAGTGTCAGGTATGACTCTGCATGCCTTCACACCTCATGAAATCCCATCCAGAATGGTAAAATTAATGAGGAAAATTGCCTACTGCAGCAATTTCTGAAATAGCTGTAAATGTTTTATTGCCCAAGCATATGCAACAGCAACTTTAGCAAACACGCTCCAGCGAGTGTGGTGGAGAAAAGACACAACAGGATCTTTTGGAGAAGCAGACAGCCATGGCCAGACTCTATTTCTAAATAAATTGGCATTAATCAGCTGATGGCTGCGGAGCTTCCTGTAGCAAACCACCCTCAGCAAAGACATTCCTGCTGTATCTCCTCAGTTTCCTGACAATGCCACCAGACTGGCGTTTTTCAAAACAAGAAATGAGCTGAAAACGTGCTGCTTGGTGCCTCAAAATCAATTTGGGTTTGGGTTGGCACCCCAATAAAGCCTTCAGGGAAATGGACACTTGCTCGGAGCTCCCAGCAGCAGTGGAATTATTTCATTTGATTCAAAGATGTCTCTGCTTGAGAAATAAAAGAGAAGTGATTTCCTGGTAGATTTGGGGGTCTGGACCAGCCACAGCAGGAGGGGCTCCATCCCAGTCACCATGGCTGCAGAGCTGGGGCCATTTGTCCACTCTGTCCATCCTGAGCCACTCTGGCCGGGCAGGGAAGGACACCAAAACTTCCCAAACCATCCCCAAGCTCCCTGCTGGTGGCTGATGGACAGTGTGCCCCAAGGAGCACCAGGGAAGGACCCTGCAGAGCCACGGGAAGGACCTGGAGGTCAGGACAGGGCACCAAAGCAGCCTGGTGACCCTGTGCTGCTGCTGGACCTCGGTGTCCATCACCTCCCACGTGCTGCCAGCCCCCTGCAGCGGGGACAAAGCGCCAGGAGCCCCCACCTGAGGGGTTTGAAAAGCCCTGGGGAGTCACTCACTGCGGAAGCAGAAAGGAAACCACAGGGCTGAAGTAGCCACTCTTCACCCTGCAAAGAACATTTGAACCCGAGGGGTGCAGAGCACCAGGAACTCCCTGTTTACCCAGCCCAGGCTGCTCAAAGCTTTTGGCATCTCAGCTCAGAGCTGCAGACCTTATTCCTTAGACCTTATTCCTTAGACCAAGTAGCTGGGCATAACTCATCTGTATGCTGGAAGAGGCTCCCAGAAAACATTTGCTAAATAATTTAGGAACAAAACCCAGCGATGAAAATATAAAAGAAAAAAAAAGCAACCCAAGAAGTTTGCTCCCAGATGATCTGCAAATACAAAACAGCAGTAAGTCTATCAAATGAACTCACCTAGTGCTACTCTGATATTCCCTACCATCCTCCCAATCCTGATTCTCCTCTGATTCAGCAGCTTTCCTCCTTTTGGCATTTCTGGCTGTCAGGGCTGGATGTACTTGGTTAGAATTCAATACCACGAGGGGGTTTAGTAACTGAAAAGCTGCCTCTTTTTATTTTTTCTTCTTCTTTTCTTCCTTTTTTTCCCTGCTCTCTTCAGCAGCTCACAGGAGGTAAACAAAAGTTTAGAAGGGTGCCCTGCACGATTAAGGTCGGTCAAGTTTAAACTGCTTCAGTCCTCCTCAGGTTCCACCAGTAAAAGTCAAAAGCTCCTTTTACATTCTTCAATTAAATTAAAAGAGGAAAAATGAAACTGCTGTTTGAAATCTCGGGTCAGCTGAAAAATATGAGAGCAGAGCTCTTGCCAGGGTGCTGTGACATGCAGTAGGAGCCTGTCCCAGGTGCTGTGCAAAAGCACATTGCCTCAGACAGGTCTGGACCCTCATAAAAAAACTTTAAATGAAGTAAAGCAAGGAAGAAGAGAATGAGACTGAGAAAATGAGCACCAAGGTGGAATTCACTCGCTGTCCCTCCTCCAAGCCAAGGCTCTGTGTGTTACTTTCACGACTGATGTCCTGCAGGGGCCTTCAGCCAGACCCTGCTTTCCGTGGATGGACAGCCACGGTCGTGGTCCCATCTGGAACCATCCTTCCTGCTCCATCCATCCTTCAACCCAGCTTTCAGAATCACTGCAAAGAGGGGAGAGAAATACTAACAGCGAGGAGACAGATGGTGCCACAATAAAATCCTCTCTCTCTTCTTACTTTTTTTCCATTGCTTTTGCTTTTCAGGACAGCTCCCCCAAAAGCAGATCGTGCTTGCACTCCACATGTTCATTTTGTGCCTGCTAGAGGATCCAAAGGAAGGGCTGAAAACCTTTCAGAGCTGATGGCCTGACCAGCTCAAACCAAGAACCAGTTACTAGGAAATAAAGACAAACCATGGCTGCTTTCCAAAAGGACTCATAAATCTAAACATCTCCTGCTTGCTCTCCTGTAACAGCTCTAATATTTCTTCTGCTTTTACCTTGTGAAGGCTGTTCATTATTACTTTCACCTCTTAGCCTCTCTCAGGATGTCAGCTCCATCTGCCACAGCATATCTGGAGTGAATCTCAGCAAGCACAGCTCAGGTGCTCACTTCTCCCCTCCTCCTGAATTCTCATACTTGACACAACCCTTCAGAATACACAGAATATTTATTTTTTTTCAATCAACTCGCTGCAGTCTCCTCACCTCTTGACTTTCCCTCTGCCTCTCCATCCCCAATCACTCTCTACTCGTCCTTCAGTTCATTCTTACCTTGGAATTACTGAGAGTGATACAGAGGATGATGATGCCTCATTTTGCTTAGTAATGGTTTTGCTGAACATCTCAGCCTCCACTTCAGCTGGCACGTTAGCAACCAGAGAATAAACTCTAATTGTTTTGACACTTTACCACTTGCCAACCCTGAGCACAGGTAGGGCTGAAGGCTGCAGCGTTCAGCTCTGCTTCGAGGAGCAGAGAATTCCAGCCTTTGTTGATTTGTACTTGGCTTCTCCCGTACAAATGTTTCCTGAACTCCTTTCATCTTTCCCTCGCTGCTGCTGAGCATGTCATTTTCCATTCCCTGTTATTCAACAGCTTTTATATTCACACACAGCCCAATTTTCTGCCAATATCATCTTTTCATTTATGTCAACTGGATTACATGTTGCTCCTACCTGCCTCCGAGTTACCGCTCATTTTCTGTGTCAGGTGAAGTTATCTCACAGCACACAGAGCGGGTTTTATTCCACAATTGCATTCCTTTATGTCTTCAAATTGCTTGCCACAGAGCAGGCTGTAATTCTCCTCTGGTGTAAAGCTCATCAAGACAAAATAGAAAGATGGGAGCTGGCACTGAGGGTTCTGGTCAGCTGTTCCTCCAGCTCCAGTCTTTTTCCAGGAATTACAGGAACAGACAACGCTGAGGAGGATTCTAACATTTGTGGGATGAATAACCTGTCAGTAGGTGAGGCTTTCTCTCTTGTCACATTAATTAGCAGTCATCTCCTTCCTTTAAACATAATCCTTCCAAGACTCCCAGCCTTATTTATTTATTTTCCCCCTGCAGTCGGGTGTTCTCCCTCCCCGCTCGGGGCTGGCGATCATCAGTAGATGGCACTGTGACATTCACTCTCCCGGCTTCCTTTTTGTTCAGCCTACCAGCAGAGCTTTGAGTTTTTACTAAATTTTTTTTTTTTTGTGTGTGTGTGTGTGTATTATAATTAGTTTTTGTTTATGCAAGGTTCTGGAGTCCTTCGGGAGCAAACTGTGGAAGCAGGGAGATAATTTGCTTTTCTGTTTTCGCCCCGCTCTCTGATTGAGGTCAGTTCTTGAGCCAGAAGCAGTCTCTGGGTACCAGCCACCGAGGAGGTGATGCTGAGATTCCTGCAAGAAGGGATTATCCTGTGTATTATTGCAGCAGTCTGGCTCCAAGGCCGGCACACCACACCTAACAGGGCAGCTGGAGTGGGGATACAGGGGCTTTCTGCTCCTGACAGCAAATCCTGGTGCTGTCCTTGGGAGAGCGCTCTGTCCTCCAAAGGGTGCCACATACAAGTGGAAACCCATCCTTGGAGTCGTTTGGTTGAATTCCTAAGGTTGGGAAACCCAAACTTACAAACCCAGGACTCATCAGCAAAGCCTGAAATTCAAAATCTGATTATTTGCCGAGATCTAGACTGGGGTCAGTCCAACACATCCAAAACCTGTGGAATGTCAAGACAAAAAGGACTCAAAAAAGACTAAAATTCAGTGCCAAAATACCAAGTGAAAAGCCTCCTGATTGGCTTAGTCTGCAGCATCAGATGCTTCAAGTTATTTGCTTTCTTTTTGGAGGGAGAAAATAACAAACATTGTTATGTTTTATCCGTGCTTAACTCAAGATTCTTGATCTGATGGTACCTGGAAACCTCAGTGAAGGCACAAAGCCCTGTTGAGCTAAGTGCTTTTCAAATAGGAGATAATAAATGGATTTAGATGAAGATGTTATCAACTGATTTCACAAAAACCCTTCACTTTAAAAAAAAAGTGAGCTGAATATTTACCAAGTTTTTTATTAAAGGACCTTGAATTTTTTCTTGTGTTTTCCCCTCTGTTTTAAGCATTTTAAGCATCAAGTTCACCCCTCCCTTTTAAATTTTGGTAATGATTTAGCAATGAGCAACATTTCATAGGTGCAAAAAGACAGCAGCAAATGAGGGAAAAGGAGAAGGATAAAAAAATCACCCCCAAAAAAAGAAGTGTTAGCATAAACATCTCTTGTAAATATAAACACGTGCCCATGGATTCAGTCACACACGTGCACAGAGTGCATTTCAGTGTACAAAATGTCCTTTTGACCTCCTAGGATGAAGTGTCCTCAGCAAGAATTACAATTATCATCAAAGGTTGATTAGCAAGTGTCAGATTGACAAGGAGTCATCAGCAAATATAAATATAGGTCCTGGAAGGAATAGAAAGCCTTTGTGGGAGCTGATAGCTTCTTCCAGCACTGAACCTTGATGTTCTACTTTGCCATGACTTTGTTTTTACTCCAAGGATGCCAGAGAGAGAAGAACATCTCAATGGGCTTTAATATCTGCCCATAAAACATCCCTCAGAGTGTGGCTGAGCAGTTGTAACACCCGCAAGAACAACTCAGAAAAAAAAGTTGTGAGTTACTTCAGGGAGGATTTTTGACATCAGAGACCCCTGAAATGTAGCAGGGGAATTATTTTCCTTTAATATGCTTACAGCTAAAGGATTGGCTTCCATTCAACTAAATTGAAGTGTTAGTGCTTCGAGCCTGCATGCCTGACATTCCTGCAGTAATACAATTCTGTATTAAAATCTATTCCAGTTGCTTGATTTATGAAAATGGTTCAAACGTGCTGCACTCGTACCCAGCTCATTGGATCAAAAGGGAGGGGAAAAAAAATAAAAAAATAAAGGAGAATTAATTTTTAAACAGAAAGGAAAGAGCAAGTGAGAGAGGACACGCTGTTGTCCCTATCTCAGAAGTGGAGCTTTAGTCCTTACAAAAGTTGCCTGTATCCAAAATGTGACAATTTCATTTCAGAAGGTGACGACGTTTTAAGAATTTGTTGCAACTTGTGGACAAAGCCGCGGTTGATTCGCTCTCCAGCATTCCCTGGATTTTGTAATATGTCAATACATCATGTTAATGCAAGTTTTTAAAAAGGGGGAAGAGAAAGCAAAAGCTCCCTTCCTTTTTAAGTATGAGTAATCTATCCAAATCCTACTGAGACACACAAAGGAACGCCGGCAATTTTCCCTTTCATAAAATGCGGACTTTCTTTAAATACTTCCTCCCTACATTTTCAAAGCGGGGCTGTATGAAATGAAGGGGAAATGACACCCTTCCCCATTGAAAAGGAGATTATGTAAAACTGCCTGAAGAAGCCAGCCGTGTTAATGCAAATACAAGTATGATCTTATTCATAAGTTGCCATTGTGCTGGCAGAACATGCCTTGGCTCTGTGTGTCCACCTCCAGCTCCGGGCCAGGAGGAAAACCCTTTTCTTTTGGGATCCCCTCCACCCCCGGTTTGCAAATAAATATGAAACCCCAAAGATCACTTTAAAGAAGTGGAGGGCTCGGTTTGCCATTGTGCAGAGCACTCGATGCCACTTGAAGTTAATGAGAGCAGTCGGCAGCCCTGACAATGAGGCACGGCGAGGATTTTGTGTGCCCAAAGGTGCTGGGGACACTCAGGGCCCCTCCCTGTGCTGGCAGCTGAGTGGGGACAGTCTGGCCCCTAGGAAGGGTTTGAAAAAGTCAAAGGCACTGATTGCATTTAGGCACAGCCCCTCCTTCTGCAGCTGGAAAAGCACAGGTCATTCCCAGCCTCTCCCAGCACCCTGGGCTGCAGCACACGCTGCATCGTGCCTTGCTCCCCCTCTGAACAATTAAAATCATGGACTCATTAACACTGGACAAGACCTCTGAGATCACCAAGTCCAGCCTTAGTTCACATCCTAGGCCTGGAGCTGGGGGATCAAAGCATGAATTCACCCCAGAGCCCATCCGAGACCAAGCGACGGCAGAGGAAAACAAAGCAGAAGGAAAAGATGCTGTTGCACAGCTCTGAAGTCCAATCCAAACCCAGCTTGTGGTGGAAAAATTCAAGATATAGGTACATGAGTTTGGCCTTCTGAAAGGGAAGGATATTGCATGGAATGAGGGAGCTGGGATGCCCTCAGCTGCCAAAAAGGCAATTAAACAGAAGGTGGTTGGAGAAGCTGCACTACTGCAAACAGAGCCAGAATGTGACTCCTACCTTGCTCAAAGTGCCCCTTAAGGCATTTTATCCTTGTGTGTGAACAAGAAAATCAATCCTGGTACATTTCTAAAGCACCTTTCCACGGGAGCTGACCCTCTTCCTTCTGTCACCCACTTTTTAATCTTCTCTGCTTTCCACGGAAACTTTCTGCTCGTGTGAGGAAGCCCAAGGCCTTGGCTGTGTGTATTTAACTTTGGGCTGCTAATGAAGGTCTAATTAATCTTCATTATGTGTGGCTTTTGAAATAGATGCCTCCATTGAGTTCCCTTCCTGTGCAGCTCCTGTCCAGAGGAGTTTCTGGCTCAGCCTGGAGGACCCTGGGGTCTTATCATAGGAAAGGCTGCCCAGTATTTGATGGAGAAATGATTACAAAACTCTTCCTACCCTGTTCCACTTGGACATGGCAGCTGTTACCAGTCAAAATGTATTTATTCCTTTGCTAGCTAAAGGTAGACAATGGCCAGAAATCCTTATTTTGAAATGATCAGTACTTCTTCAAAGCAGAAAAGTTTGATTCCCCAAAAAACTGCAGCAGGGATAATTCCTTTATTTTAAAAATAAGAGTAAAAACAGGTCATTTGATAGAAAAATCTCCCTGTTTTAATTCCTGGGGGGTTAGTTTTGGTTATTTAGGTTGTTTTTGTTTTTAAAGTAGTACCTCAAGAAAGTATAACAGGAATTTACTGTTTGCATCACAGCAATCTGAGTTAGTTTTAAGAAAACACCTAAATGACAAGAAATCAATTAATGTAAGATATGTTTTAGCAGTTGCAGTGCAAAGAGCTTCAGAGCTTGGTTCAGCAGTCAGGAGCCAAACCCAACCCCTGTGGCCTTTTGGAGATGTGTAAAACATCATAAACCCCAAAAAGGTGGAAATTCTGATTTGCAGGCATTTCATTACTTTGCTTTTTAGATCCATTTCCATTGGATAGAAACACATTAGATCATTGCCCAAAATCTTTATCTGAGGGGTCACATTTCCAAGCGTTTCTCTACTTCAAGGACTCAAACATGATATGCATCAACACCCAAAAAAAAGAGGTGATGTGGGGGGAAGCCGACTAAATTTAGGGATTTGCTCTTTTTTATTTACTATTTTGACAGAATCAGGGGAAAAAGAAAGTTAACTTCCTCTCCTCCTCCCAGCCAGTTTTATTCTTTAATCTCTCCAAAGAATTATTAAATCTTTTAAAAGATCAAACACTCGGATCCTTCACAAAGGTTGTCACAATGAATTCATTTGCAGAGCTTTCATCCCTCCTTCCCCACTGTGCTGAAATAATGTTGACTATTTTTCGCTGTCTCCCTGGCCTGCTGGAAAGATCCAGTGGCAGAAGTTGTTCCAAGGGCTCCATCTCCCACTCTTTTCCCACCTGGCACTGAAATATCCCCAGGAATTAAAAATGCAGGTGGCGGGACCTTGCTGTCCAAAAACGAGCTCAGGAAAGGAGCCTTTCAAAAAGAGATTTATGACACTGCAGAGCAGGGGAAAGGGAACAGCTGTGATCCCCAAAAAGGGAGGGGGATCCCCAAAAATTCCCTTTTTTAGGAGTGCTGCTCTTGGCTTCAGAGAGCAGATCTGATTTTATTGCTTGGTAGCCCACTTAGAACCAACCAGTGCTGCATAAAACATCAGATTTCTTTGGTTTAATTAGATATATCTCAATTAACAAACACACACCCCACAGAAGCAACACAGAGAGACACTATTGATGAAATGGAAATGAAATCATTTTCTTCAGTTTTTTACAGAACCAGGGTCTTTCCTGCCAAAACTTAGAAATCAAAGATGTTTTAGATAGAGAATATTCATTATCTCAAAGACTGGTCTGCTTCAAATGAGAAGGATTTAAAAATAAACTATTTTATATTAAACCAAAAATTTAAAATGGCTTAGTTTTCAAAATCCTCCCTGAGTTTAACCAAAATGAATGCTCTCAGAGCAGCGAGTTATTTTTTTTAATTAATCATTTTGCCTTTTAATGGGCTGAGGGTTGCAGAGGGAATGAAGCTAGAGCAGTTTTGGATCAAGTTTTTATGTTTAATATCCAATAAGTCACACTGACCCCATAATATTCCATGTTTTCCATGACTGAGAGCAGCCTGGATGGTCCCAGAGAGGGGAGCAGAGGAGGAATTCAGGATCCTGGCTGGGATGCCAGGGATGAAGGGGAGGTACAGATTGTTCATCTCTCACATCATAGATCCACCCCTCCCTGATCCAAAACACCTCTTCTGAAGGACTCAGAGAAGGGATCATTCTGTTTTGAAAACCCTTGAGGGCATCAAATCTCTCTTCAAGTTGAGTCCTGAGCTTGGGTGACACAGGGAAATATCCTGAGACCATTTTTGGGGCTGCAGCGTTACCTGGAAGAACTTCAGGTGCAGAGGAAACCACAAAACGTGATGGGGAACACAGGGAAAATAACATCCTTGAAAAGGGGAATTTATAAGAGTGACAAACATCTCCCTCCCATCAGTTTACCAGCTTTAAAAAGCAATCCAAATATAATTTCAGCTCTTAATTTTCCACAGATTCCAAGTTTTCCGTGTTCTGCTCACCCTGAGCTCAGACATTTCCACAGCCCCATCACAGGGGATGCTCCAGACTCTCCAACACCAGAACGATGAAACAACAAATCCACACCTCCAAAACCTCAGTGAGAAAAACAAGATTTCCCCAGGTTAAAGGACAAAATAGAAGCCTTGGAAATTTGGGTTAAAATAATGGAAATTCTATGATTTATGGAACCAACACTTCAGCCTGTCGCTTTCCCAAAACCACGCAGAGCTTTTGAGGAAAAACAAATAACTTCTTTTCCAGATCAAGGACAAGGAGATTCAAATATCCATCCCACTTTTTGAAAGCCAGAAGGAGCAGATCCAGTTCCTGGAAGAAACTGGATTTCACAAGGCTTTGGCTCATCCTTGCAGCTCCTTGCACAACCTCCCCCTGCAAACCAACCCAAACACATTTGGTTTCAGCTGGCAAAATTGACATTTCTTCCCTAGAAAGTCATCAGATTTGGGATTTTATTACCAATCAGCAAATTTAGCTGTGCCTGCTCAGCAGACAAAATAATTAATAATTCCAAATTACCACCAAATCAAGGCTTAGTAATGAAAAATGTATCATATTTGACCTGTGCTTAATTAAGTACATTTTCCTACATGGGGTGTTTTCCAACTTTATAAACACCAATAAAACACCTTTTGAATGGGTTCTAATATGTAACAGGATTTCTATAAATCCTCCCCTTTCCCCCCAAACTATGGAAAAATTCTGACCTTCAGAAATGATCAGGTGTTTAAGGATCTATGAATTTTACGGCATTTAACACAACCAAAGACCACAGATTTCTAGAAATGACTACCAAAAATCCGAGAAAAAAACTCCACAGATGTCCAGAAATAACTACAAAAATCCAAGCCCACAGATTTCTAGAATTTCTAGATTCTAGAATTAACTACAAATATCCAAGAAAACTATCAACCTGGTTGTCTAATAACCACACCGAGTTCTTACACTTCTGACATGACTAACAATGATTATTGTTAAATTTCATGGAGGTCTTGATTTTTTGTGCCTCTGCCCACAGAAAACATTGATTTTATCTCAACCACAGAGGTTTTGTTTCCCCAAAGGTGAATTTGCTCAGGGATTGGGCAGCAGAGGAGGAACTGCACCTCCATGGGGAGATTGAAATTCGTTTTCTCCTAAATCTTCCAGCTGATAGTGAAGAACGGAGTTGTGAGAGCTCACACGAAATCCTGGAGTCACAGAAACCCTCCTTAGGAATCAGTCTCATCCAGCTGCTTAGAGAAATCCTGAATCCACTTTTTCAGGCAGAATTTAGAGCACAACAGTTCCTAGCTGATATTTTTTACTGATTTTTCTAAGGGACCCAGTGCAGAAGGAGCAGAAAAACCCAACAAGGTGATTTTTTCACCTCACTGTCCTTGGCCAAACGGTGAAAACTGAGCTTATTCCCACCTCCTTTTCCTTCCTAGACTCCAGGTCTCTGCTTTCCCCATCCCAGAGCTGGATGTGGCTGTGTTTTGGCTGCTCTTCCCTGGATTTTTGCTGCTCCCAGCAGCTGTGGGCAACTGTTTCCTCCCCACCATCTGCCCAGCCTGGATCGCTTCTCTCTCTCACGCTGTGCCTGAGCAAAGACCTCGCTCAGAGCTGCCCTAAACTGGCATTTGCAGCCAGGGACCCTTGGAGGACACACAGCTCCTGCTTCTTGTCCATGCAGCTCAAATCTTTATGCCAAAGTCCAAAAGTTTCTGGATTTTCTGGTTTTTTGCACCCCTCCTTCACCTGACTGTAAATAAAGCAGCTTTTGAGGTGTGCGGTGCTCACAGAGAGCTCAAATCTTGTTGTTGTCTCCCTTCCCAGCCCTGCTTTGTCATCCACATCCTCCTGCTTCCCTGGCATTCCCATCTGCATTCATCATTACCCAAAATAATCTTTTACTGCATTTTCACTTTAAAAAAAACCCCACGAAATATCACCAAGGGCAAGAGCTGTATTATAACATTAGGATGTTACAAGAATCCATCACTGTAAGACATTATATTATTGAATGCTGAAGGAGAGACCTGATCTAAAGCAGGAAGAAAATGAACCAATCAAATATGGCAACAATAAAAAATGGAGACAAGGGAAATGTTGGTGTTTTAAGGAAAAAAAGGTAAATAAAACTCCCATTTCTTTTTAAAGAGCAATGAGAAGCTTTTCCCTCATCTGAAGCTGAGCATGGCTCTCTCTCCCCACAATGCCATTATCATTTTTCCCCCCATAACTTTTTCATTTCACACCCAACACTAATTGTGGGGGCTGGAAGAGCTTTGCAAAGCAGCAGAAGTTTAGGGAACTCTGAGCTCAGCTCCAAACCCATCCTCACAGAGTCCCCAGCCAGCAAAAGGAGCCGTGGGAATGATTTACCTCGCTCAAGCATTCCCAGAATTTGGGACCCTGGGACATAAATCAGCTGCAGGCATCCAGCATGGATGTGATGCTGCAGAACTGGAATTTCAGGTTGCAATTCCCATGCATTCAAGGGCTGGTTCCAACTTTGTTAAATTTAATTTAGTGATTTTTATTCCCCCCCCCCCCTTTTTTTTTATTCCTTCCTAATCCTGGTGCTGTAATGAGGCTGGGATGGAATGTTTATGGATTATATAATGTCTGCTGATATTTGAGGTTTCATACATTATCTAGGCAGGATTAAGGTTAATTAAGAGACTGCAGAAGAGGAAAGAAAGGAAAGATGAGAATTTAAATGCCTAAAAAATCACATTTTCATTGCTACCTCCCACCCTGAGTTCTGACAAAACAATGATTTTTACTATTGATAAGTGGTGAAATTAAAGCCCAGAGATTGCTGTGCCCTCCTTGCAGGAGAGGAAAGTTATTTTCCCTGTGTCCCACCACCCTTCCCACACTCAGGCAGCACCTGATGCCACCAAACCCAGGCCAGAGCTGCCTGGATATTCACTGCCCCACTGGCTGGAGCCGAGGTTTTGCCCAGCAAAACCAGAATTGCCATAAATCCTCCTGGCTGGCAGCTCCTGCAGAGCTTGGGCCAGACCCAGGGAGAGCTGAAGGGCTCTGCAGGTACCAAAATCTTCACCAGAATTGCCTGGATTAGCTGCCAGCTATTCCAGAGGAGGAGCCTCCACCCCCTTCCATCAGAAAATCCCAGTGTTTCAGCCCCAAAATTGACTCAAAGGGGTCCAGAAGTGCTGTAGGATCAAAAAATTTGGTGTATTGGTAGCAATTTCCCTGGCTGTGCTCAGACTGGACCAATCCTACAGGAATTAGCAGCAACAGCAGTAACAAGGTGACATAATCACTCTTTTTGGGGGAAAAAGCGCCCACAGAGAGGTGGGTGGTGACCCCAAAACTTGTCACAGTGACACTGTGGGTGGAACATCCTCCCTGAAACTCATCTTGACCCATCCTGACCCTTAGGAAGGGCTTAAATAACTCCATGAAATCATTAAGCTTGGAAAAGATGTCTAAAATCAAGTCCAACCACCAAACCATGTCCCCAGGTGCCACATCCACACATTTTCTGAACCTTTCCAGGGATGGTGACTCCACCACTCCCGTTTCAATGCTTTGCAACCCTTCCCACCAAAATATTTGTCCTGATATTTGCTTTAAACCTCCCCTGGGAGCTTTCCAGGCAAACCTTTCCATGCTGGGGGTACCAGGAATGAGCTCAGGAGATGGGAAAAGGTGGATAAATGCCCAGCCCAGGGAAGGAGCAGCATCCCTGAGCTCTGGTCCTGCTCTCTGGGTGTTTATCCAGGGGCTGCTTAATGCAAAATGCAAAAGCTGTCCCGAATCCGTGCATTTATTGTTAATGGCACTTGAAGTCAAAAGCACCCTGATTCATTTAGTGGGGAATAATCATTTACTGTATTAGCTAATCTATTTATCAATATCAAGTCAATTATTATGAGGCATGGAGAGGGGCTGGTAATTACACAATGTAAACAGAAGGGATGGGATGGGGGAGTAATTCTATTTACTCATAATTCCAAATATTGGAAAACAATCGCTGTGGCTGCAGAGCACAGAGCCCACCTTAAAGAAACAGGAACAGAAAACTCTCCCCAAACGAGGATTTTGTGATTTTTCACCATTAAAATATTTAGAGTTGTGACAATTTTTTCTTTCTTTAGTATTGCTGCCTGCATGAGCCTCAAATAAATATGAAGTAGTTATAAATATCAACTAGGATTCTGAATATCCCATAGCTGAGATCCTCCTGATAGATCCCTCAATTCGAAATTTAATCCAAATTAAATTTATCCCCTTGTATCCATATTTTCATCTGGATATTTACAAGGATGACCAAGCAAAAATCACCTTTGTGGAAAGCAAGAGATAAAAATACCAAAATAATGTATGGGTAGGCTAAGAATTCACAAGAATATAAATTATAATTGCATCAGCCAAGTGAAGAAATAGAATAAATCTAGTCTGATTTCCTAATTCTTTTGGATTTAATAATTTCCCTCACAGTTGTGCTGTGAAAGTATTTTTTTGTGTTGCAAAAATTAAAGTCCCACTAATTGCTGCAGTCTCAGGAGGACCCTGACACAGAATAAACCCAAAAATCCTTAAATACATTTGGCAATCTCATCTTCCATTTCAACATTTGTTTCTCAGCCCCCAACTCACCAAACTGAGCAGAGTTACAGGTTTGCTTTGGGTTTTTTAAAACAAAAATATCTGATAATTTCACTTCTTGATCCAGTCCCACGTCTACCTTCCTGATGAGGCTGCCAATTAACAGATGATTTACCTAATCAATATCAACAGATCATTTACTTAATCAATATTAAAACTTCCAAGAACTGCAATTGTCTTATTTCCAATAATTTTTAGCATCACGTTGAGGCTCCATTCCAGGCTAGAATTCCAAACAGAGAGGGATTTTCTTGGCCTTAACCTTTTAAAAAGTTATCTGCACTAAGAATAGCCCAACATTAGCGTGCACTCAATTTTTAATGGAGTTACAACAACAAAAAAAAAATAAATCAACAATCTATTCACAGTTTTTATGGCTTCAGCACTCCCATCTCTCTTTCCTCCTGCTCCCTTGCCATACATAATAAATAATTATGGGATATCCACAGGACACAGGAAAATATTGGCAGGTTTAGTTTTTATTTAGGGACTGGGGATGGGAGGGTTTGGGTTTTTTGAGTCCCTTTTCCCACTAATCAATGCCCCACACCCAGGACACCAGAACCTCTTTATTGACACTTTTCTAGGAATAAAAATTCCGTGCAGACAGCAGCTAAATTCTTTTTTCTGCATTCAAACCCTCCTGAGCAGGCATTTCCTCAGGTGTGGGACTGGGAATTGTGAATGTCCAAGGAAGTAGAGAAATAAGAATAAGGGGAGACCCTTTTATCTCACAAATTTTCATGTGCATCCCCATTTACTGGAGCATATTTCTCCAAATGCCACATTTTATCTTAAAATCATCCAAATTCCCAGCTTGGGTGCTGTCACAGGGTGATGAATTTGGCTTGGTGGGAATATTTGATTTAATCAGTTTGGGACAAATCATAACTGACTAATCCTTGAGTAACGTGAGGATCTGACACTTGCATTGTTATTTTTTTCCTCTCCTGGTTGTTTCTTTTTTTAAAATGAAAACACCAAATTTGGGGGTACCACTGCACAGAGCAGAATTTTACACACAGCAAGGGGAAGATTTGGCACAGAGTTCTTAAAACCCTCCACCCTTCCTTTTTTTAAAAAAAACAATATATTAAATATATATTTATAACTATATTTAAATATATAAAAATAAATATATAAAAATAAATATAAAAATAATATATATAATATATTAAATATATATTTAATATATTAAAAACTTTTTTCTTTCTGGCAACAACAGCTCAGCATCATCCAGAGGTAGAAAGGGGCAAATTTCACAGCAGGCAGAGAATTCACCTCAACAAATTGTTGTGGGAATGAACCAGTGGCTCCTGTCACCCCCCCAACCCAAATTTCCAGCAAGATCAGAACACACCTGAGGGCACCAAGGGGTGAATCTTTAAGCTTTAATTTAATTATTTTTAATAATTTAATATTTAATAATTCAAATAGTTTCATTAGTTTAACTCTGTCCTTTACAATAGTCGTGAAAGAGGAATTGAGATGCTTTGCAAAGAAAAAAATGGAGATGCTGTGCAAGAAAAAAGGTGGGGGAAAAAAAAAAAAAAAAAAGAGATTTTTTTTTTTTATTTGCCTCACTTCTCCCTTAAATCCTCCTCACCCTCCTGGCAGGGCTGAGGTGAAACGGTGCCATGTGGGGATTTCATCCAAAAACCAGAGAGCAGGAGATGCTGAAAGCCCCAGCTCTGTCCCTCCTGCAGCCCCTGCACGGAGGGGAAATGGTGGGGTTAAGAAAATAAAGTTCTCTCCCAGTAAGGCAGGCACATAATGAACACAGAGTTATTATGCAGGAGGCCTCTGGAGACAGCGGCCTAAAAAATTCCACTGAAAAAGGAAACACCTGTTGGAATATTAACTAGGACAAAGTCAAGCAAGGAGAAAAGAGGATAGGTGGCCAAGAGGTCGGAGAAATCAAAGAGGAAATGTTGGAGGGATTTTTCTTTATTTTTTTAAAAAGTGGGACATTGGTAATATTTGAGTTTTTAGCCTTCTCTTCATGCAAGGATTTAGAGAATACAGAAAAAAAAGCCAATATTGAGCAAATTCTCTTGGTTTCTAAGAGCAAAACTGTGTTGGGCATCCTTAAACTAATAATAACCAGGTACCTCCAGAAGCTGATGGGTTCCAGATATTGGAAACCATTTTATAGCTCCTGTGTAAGAAAGAATAAAGAATAAAAGAATATTGCTAAATAAAGAAAATAAAGAATATTATTCAATACTTTTAAGAAAAAAATCTCAAAATCTATTCTGGCCAGGGAAAGTTTTCTATTAAGCTGAACTCGCCATCAGGTTTTATGGTTTGGAAAGATTGAATATGCTCTAAGAATAAATTCCATTTTGCTTTTGCACCATCCCCAAGTTCCCTGGAGAATTCCAGTGTCTTTCCCTCCCCGTGGCTCTGCCTGGGACACTGAGGCACAGGTGAGGGAGGCCAGAGAGCCCTGAATCCCTCTGGGCAAGGAGAATTTAACTGTGGAAAACCCTAAGAAAGAAAACAGAATTTAGAAAGGCCCAGCATAGTTTTGATCCCAAGGCTGCACCTTAAAAACCCAAAATCCTGCTGTGACAAAACCCTAAAACCCCACTGTGACCTCTGTTGCACATCCCACTGCCAGGGCTGTAAAACCCCAAAACATTTCGGTTTTTCTTTGTTTTTTTTTCTTTAGGAAGGTGATCCAAGCTCATATTTTGCAATATTTGCTGCCTAATTGGAAGATGCATCATCAGCCAGCCCCTGTCTTCAGCTGAACACCCAATTCAGGAGGATTTAACACAGGTTTGAGAGCACTATAAAGCAAATGAGCACTTACACCATGCTAGGAAACACGATCCTTACTTGTAGTGCACTTGTAAGCATTTTTTTTCCCCTCCAATACTTTTATTTTAAAGGGAATAATGTTTCTTCCCCTATAATACACTGGGGGAGTATCTCAATCCTCTCGTAAAAGTCCCTGCAGAGCCTGAAAATAACGTGTTGTAAAGGTTTAAACTTGACACATCGAGGAGGGGCTGAGCTCTGCAGGCAGGGAGGGAAGGGAGGGATGCAGAGGCTGAGCATGGGATGCCCATTCCCAGAATTTCAGCCCTTGCAACGGCCTGGATCCGGGAAATAATCACGAGAGATGCAAAGCACGAAGCTCTTTCAAAGAGCCATTTGAAGGAGGAGAAGAAGAAGAAGAGAAAGGGGGCGAAAAATAAATTTAAAAAAAAACCAAACCCCCGCCACTTGCAGGGATGTGCCTTGGCAACTTAGCAAAACCAAAACAAAACCAACAAAAAAAACCACAACTCAGCTTTCAGCCGAGCCCCTACACCACACCCAGGATGTCTGAACAGCATCTCCCAAGGAAGGAGCATCCCCATTCCCAGATTTCCCATTCCCCTGGGCTGGCGGGGAGGGATGAACCCTCGGGCTCTGCTCTCCAAGAAACGCGCTCCCCCTGCTCGAGGTGCTTGTATTTCACAGACGGCTCAGGCTCATCCCTTTTCTAATGAGCTCGGCTTTATCCCGATTACCTGGAAAGCACATCAGCCTGGCAGAGCCAGCCCCGGTAATCCTTAACCCTTCCCACGCTGCGCCGGGGAGCCTGCACTGGGTTTTCCCCTCGGGCTTTTTCTCCCAGCTCCAAGGTGCAGAGGTGGGGATGCTCAAAAACGCACCAGGTTGTTTCCCTGCTGCTTTCACACTGCCAGAAATTTAAGAATTTAGAGATTTTAGCAGGCACCTGTGCAAAGGAGAGAGCAGAAGTGTGTGATGATGATGATGATGATGATGATGATGATGATGATGATGATGATGATGATGGGGAGAGGTACCAAAAACAAGGACAGCCCCAAAAGAGGTTTCAACACATCCTTAAACATCAAAGATACCCCTGGCCATGGCAGCAGGTGGAAATGGATGATTTTTGAGGTCCCTTCCATCCCAAACCAGTGTGGGATTCTGTGATCACGAAATTCCTGTTGTCCTCTCAGCCCAGCACCGCTGTGGGTGTCACCATGCTTGGGCAGTATCTGCTCCCCTCTTGGGATTTATTTATTCAGGCAATCAATTCTCCAGCAGGAATCACCTCCCTATCATGTATTTATCAGGAATATATCCAGAAAGGGTGGGGAGTGATCTCTATAAGTGTGTTCTTACATTAAAAAAAAATCCCAAACCCAGATAAAACACAATTTCATATTTTTGTAAAGTAGTTGAAATCACAGTAAAACTTCAATTAGATGTTGTATGGAAAAAAAAAAAAAAGAAAATTAAAAATCCTCTGCAAGTTACCACACTCAAGAACTTTGGAGGTGCTGTTACATAACAACTGCAATAGGTTTACTATTGGGACCAAAAATAATAAAAATAAGATTGACACAGGCAAGACAGGAGCTTGGTGGCATTTCCACAGCTCCACATCCACCTCAAACTCTCTCATCTGGATTTAAAACAGGAATCTAAACTTTGGAAAGCAAATCTTTGGATGGTGGAATGCTGCAGCTTTCTAAAACTCAGAACGTTTAATGTGAACTTGAACCTGGCAGGGAGGAAGAGTCGTGCAAAGCGAGAGCGTAATTTTAGAAAAATCCAAAATACCTTGGCAAATTGAAATTTAGCCAGGACATGAGCACAGCTCACTGAAAGGGAACTGTGGGCTCTCAAAAGAGGCCCAGACCTTTCCCTTTTGCAAAATACCGGGATCCAAACCTTTAGATTCCCTGTTTCATGTTGAGAAAGCAGGAGAGGAACAAGAAAGTCACGTGGCTCAGCTGAGGAACGCTGTGTTCCTCTCCTTGTGACTACAAGCAAATTATTTAGTCACTTGGTGACTGTTTTCTCCATCTGTGGAAGAGAATAATATTGAATGCTCACTTTGCCCACACAGCATTACTAAAAACTCTTTTAAAAGGTGCATTTTTCGAGCATGGCAGCACCATCAGGAGCTTCCTTCTGCCCAGACCTTCATGCAAAGCAACACCTTTGGAAGAGTCAGGGGTTCTTTTCCCAGCTTTGGCAAGTTTGCATTATGGGTTAATTAATTTTTATGGAGGGATTTCAGAATGTCACAGGAAAAGGCACTGCAGAGATGGAAAGTGATTTTTATAGTGCTGAGATAAGGCCAAGGGAAACAAATTTGGATCAGAACATGAGAAGCTCTGAGCTCAGATCTCTCATAATGGTAATTAATGAATGAGACTGCAAACATTTGTTTTTCGGGCCAAACTATTACCTTGATATGCAATGCCCAAAATAATTTCAAAGCAAAATATTTAAGTTATAAATCAGTCAGCGCACCCCGAAAAGCGTTTGAATTTAATCTCCCGAGTTGTGCTGGGCACTGGGCTCTTCCTGCAGAGCTTTTATTGTTGTGGTCTTGATAAAGGCACTCGGAGGTGAGAAACTGAGCTCGGTAATTCACACCCTGAAAAAGGCAGTGCTGAGGGGAAGGAAGGGAAGGAAGGGGAAGGAAGGGAAGGAAGGGGAAGGAAGGGAAGGAAGGGGAGGAAGGGAAGGAAGGGAAGGAAGGGAAGGAAGGGAAGGAAGGGGTGGAAAGGTGATGCTGCAGGGATGGAAATACACTCGAAGCAACAAGCTGAGCCTGCTGAGGTGCCCGTGTGGCAGGAAGGGAGCGAGGAGCCAGCATCAAAGCATCAGCCTGGCAAGTGTTTGTGCAAAGAGCCCGGCTGAGTCACCCAAGCTGTGATCATCTTTTAGCTGCAGCCGGCAGATCACCGGGACACACAGCCTTCAGCAGAGACGGCAAAACACACCGGGACCTTCATCTGAGCTTTAATTCCGACCCACAGCCCTGCCTTTGTCACTTGTCAACTGCAATCAAGGGGGTAAAAAAACCCCAGCTCGAAACCTGCTGCTGTTCTGTTACGTATTTCGTGTTCTCCCTGCAGCAGGGGAGTCCCAGTCCTAAAAAAAAAATAAATTCTTGCTTTGAATTAGGAAAAAATTCTTGTAAAAGCCACACCTGGTCCTCACACAGCCCACAGTGAATTTGGGGAACTCCGTGGCACGAGAGGTTGCAAAGTCCATTGATAAAAAGGAATTTTAAGTGCACGCACATTAATAAATAGAAGAAAGGCCCACCTGAGCTGGCAAACACGAGAACTCAGGTCACTAGAAGTTAATGCCACGTTCTGGGGAGATGTGAAGGCATTGCTGAAATTCTTCTGGAACTCTGAGCATCAGCTCCTGGCTCCTGCTAAGGGCTGGAAGCCGGTCACAAGGACCTGGAACCAAACACAGCACGGCCAATTTTAGAGCCAAACCCTGTGGGGGTTTCATCCAGCTCCTGTAAACCTCAGACCTGAACCTGGGCTAAATCCAACCCCCTCAAGCCCTCACTCGAGTTTTGCCCTTCCCCTTTCTCCTCCCCATTTTTTACCCCACTGGGACTGATTTCAGAATGGAAACACCTCAATCTTCTCTCTGGGGGGGCAGGGTGGGTCCTGAGTGAGAAGCAAATGAACCTTTGTGCTGAGGGAGCCAAGAGCAATGACAGGAATTTCATTTCTTTTTCCACACCCTTCAAACCCTGCAGAGCACCATCCTGGCCTGCCTTGGGCCTCGGAGCCATCCAAACCTCAAACCCTGACCTCAGGAATCCTCAGCTTCTGCCGTGGAATCAGAATGGTGATCCCTTAAAACCCTTCCCCGCTCCCATGGCAAGGAGGAAGGATCACTAATAGGGCTGAGGAGTAATTAGTCATTGAGCCCCATATCCCATTAAGAGCTGCCAACAGCAGATGCCAAGGGAGGGGTGGGAGAGGAGCCTCGGTGCACATTGATATTCCTCCAATATCCCTCTGTGGGGAATATTTCGTTTCAGTGACATGGAAATGTCTCCAAGGGGTGCCAGAGGATGGGACCAGGCTCTTCTCAGTGTGCCAGGATGAGGAGCAATGGCCATAAAACAAACCATGACGAGTTCCACCTCAACACCAGGAAGAAGCTCTTTCCATGGAGGTTCCAGAGCCCTGGAACAGCTGCCCAGGGAGAGCATGGAGTGTCCCCCTCTGGAGACATCCCAAAATCACCTGGACACATTTCTGGGTCCCCTGGGCATGGGGGTTGGCCTGAGTGATCCAGAGGTCCCTTCCAACCCCAGCTCTTCTCTGATCCGAGGATTTTGGGACAGCAGCAGGAGTTTTGTCCCTGGGCTGTCATCCTCTCCCTTTCCAGCCATCCTTTAACCCCTCCATGCACCTCCCCTGCCTTAAAATAAATAACGGGGTGAATGAACCGGGCAACATCTTGCCCGTAAATATTCCCCAAAAAAACCCCTTTATTTCCTGCACAGATAAGATTATCTCCCATCTTTCTAAGTTCCACATTGCAATCAATGTGGTCTGCATTTAAAAAGCACACACAAACATGCATCCATCCATCTATAGGCCCTACGTGTTTCCATCCACACCATCCAGACGGAATATTTTGCCACACTCCACAGGATTAAGTGCACATTGCCACGGAGAAATAAATAAATAAACAACCAGCAATTTCTCAATTTCTCCCTGCTGCGTGGCAGTGGTGAAAATTGCTTGGAAATAGGGAACTATTATAAATATTCTATATATAACCACACATTGTGGAGGGAAAGGGGTGGGGGGGGAGAGGAAAGGGGAGAAGGTTGGTGTGTTTGAAAAATGGGAACACAAAGGAGGGCATAGAAACCTATCCAGCCATTTCCACCTCGGTGCTATTTATAGCTGCAGCGTTGGGAGGTGTTTGTTTAAAGGGGCACTGGAGGAGCATGGAGGGACCAAGCCCTCCTTGAAGGAGGCCTGCAAACAATATTCCCCTGGCAAAGGGAAGGAGAACTCGTCTGGCCTGAAAAATCAGGGCTGTTCTTGTGCTTTCTTTTTTTTTTTGGTGTGGTTTTTTTGCTTTTTTTTTTTATTTCCAGAATTAAAGTTTTAAATTGTATTTGCTTCCTCATTAACTCTTTCGTTCCTCTAGCCTGCAGAGGTGGCTCACTAGTTTTGGGGTCGGGCCCCAAACTGAAAAGAGAATAAAGAGGGAAATTAGCAGTCATTTCTGCCATCACCCTTCCCAAATTTCCCTTCTTTACAGCAGGCATTGGCAAGGGGAATCAAATTTCAAAATGTTCTGGTTAACTCCACAGTTGGTCGAAAGTAAAAATGAAAAATATTCGCCTGAGTGCTGCCAACTCTGCTGAGAATGTATTTAGTTTTGAAATTCAGTAGAAATATTGAAATAATTGGGATGAAAAATCCAACCAGCTCCTCGGAGCATCCTTTGCTTCTGAAGAGTTATAGTAGGAACCCCTGAAGAGCTCTCTATTGTTCCCTTGTGAGATGCCATATGGAGTAGGAGGGGTGGGAACTCGAGGGAAGAGTTATGACAATGAAAACAAAAACATAAATAAAAGAAAGGAAGTTCTGTGTTCTCTGCAGGGACATGGCTGAGGACTCACCAGCCCAGCCACAAGACATTTTTGCTCCTCCAGCTGGGCATGGGGAGGATGGCAGCAGCACGGGAGGGTTCTCTCAGGCCTGGTTTGCACAGAGAATGTGGAGGCCAGCGAGTGAAGGAGCATCCCCGGAGGCTCCGTGGATTTTGCCATGCTCCAGTCAGCACTTCCAGCTCAGCCCCACCGGCCAGACAAGTTCTGGATGTTTTGATTCATCACTGGGAATTGTGGCTGGCCTGTGAGGAGAAGAAGGGCTCCCACACTGCTGCTTTGGGGAGATGTGGGATCGGGGATCAGGGTTTGTGTACGCGGCTGTGACCGGCGTGAAATTCCTGGAGTGGGTTGGGTTGGGTTGGATGGGGCATTAAAATCCATTTAATTCCAGCCCTGCCCTGCAGAGACACCTTCCACTAGGCCAGGCTGGCTGTGAACATCCAAACTAGCCTTGGACACTTGCAGGGATGGGAATATTGGAACTGCAATGAAGGGAATCTGTAGGGACAGCAACCACCAAAGGTGATCCTTGCTAAGGCCTCTCGGTGCCTGTCTCACATTCCCAGTTGTGCTGCCTCTTCCCGTGGTAGCTGGAGTGCAGATCCAGCCCATCAACTCCTCAAAATGTTCTCCCAGTCCTCCTTGCTCTGGTAGGAGCCACATCAGCCATGGAAACACCCGTTCTCCTTTGGAGAGCCGCGACACGGCCACGGCCACCTCAGCTCCCCCAGGTAATCCAATTCCTGTGGGTAATTGCCACTGCTGGTTGTTCTAACAAGCTCAGGAAAGCTGAGAAGAAAATCTGGGAGCGGGCTGGGGGCTCAGCCTCGCTGTGTGCCGAGCAGAGAGGGAGGGAATGCTCTGAGAGCCTCCCCAGGGCTGGTTATTGAGGCTACTGGGCCACTCATCCCACCAGCCTCGTTTGCCACCTCCCCAGGGGGCTCGCTGACACAAAAGCTGTCCTGCTTTGGCTCCCAGATCTGGAAACACAGCAAAGTCATGCCCACGGCCAGGGAAAGGAGTCACAGCAGCCTGAAGAGCTTTTACACGCCAAGGGCTGCCCTGGCACAAACAATGCTCATGTCTATATAAAAACTAAATACAGAAAGCCGGCCGTGAAACAGCAGCTATCAGATTCTGTGCTTAATTATAGGTTTTAATTGTTTAACTGCAGGGGCATTTGGCAGTCATTAATACAAGCTCACCAAAAAAGAAAAAAAAAAAACCACCCAAAAAAACCCCAACAAACTAAAACTTGAAAGAAGTTGAATCAACCTGAGAAAATAAAATATCATCCTACGAAATGCTTGATATATTGTTACTTTGATAAGTTCAAACAAGTGTGACTCACCATACAACCATTCTATCAATTCTGAACAAAAAACTGCATGGGATTATTATGCTTTTAATCCAAAGAGCTGGGTATTTGGAATTCCTCAAGCCCTTTGTGGTGTCATATTAGCTAGGCCAGTCTCTCATGAAAAGAATGTATTGTTGAATAGAGTTGAGTCCGGATCTCTGCTCCATTGGGTTGATAAAATGGCAGTTGATTTAAAAAGAACCAGCTTGTCTGGAGAAAGGATTAGCAGATTAAGAGACTGCATGTAATTTTTTTTTATGTAATGTAAAGTTACATTTCATAACTAAAAGGGATTAATTAAAATGTTAATAGAAGAAGAGATGTTATTTTTCCAGGGACAAATGCCTCACCACACATATGAACGTTCACTTTAGTTGCTGCTGCCTCGACAGTAGGAAACGAAATGCTATTCTCTGTGAGCAAGAGTTGACACAGAAAAGAGAGACAAGAGGTTTGTGTGGTGGCTCAGCATTTTATTTTCCTGTTGCACTGATCTGGGTTTCAAAACAGAACAAAATTTCCCTGTGCAGCCAGCTATATATATAAATATATATAAATATGCACACACGTACATGCATATTTATCCCGCTTGAGGAATGCAGCAAAACTCTTTTGCCTGACATATTTTCTGCTCTAATAGGATGCTTTCCTTCCCTTTTTTCTCTGTTTTGTGCCTGCTTTTGCATCAGAGATCAGATTCTGCTCCCTGCGTGTGAATTTTCAATGATTTAATAAGGATTTTGCACCAGGGCAGGGTGGCCAGGACTGTCCCAGCTCCCTGTCCTGCGATCTGCAGGAAAGTTGCAAAGCTTGGCCATAAAAGCCCTACCTGAGTGCAGTTTTAGCAGTGTTTATATTGAAAAGTTCAAAGTAAATCCCACCAGGAGGAGGTGGCAAGAAGCTGTCAAATTTACTGCCTGTGTCACCAAGTCCCAGCTTGCCTGAAAATCCTGGGCTGGGGCTTTGCTGTTTTGTTCTGCTTTCTTTTCTTCCCTGGGGATGAATTTTTGGCCGGTGAATTTTGGGCTCCCCAGGTTTTCTTTGACGCTTTTGTGAAGGGATCCAGGGGCACTGAGGGAAGCTGGGCTGAGCCCCTGCCCTGGGATGAGGCACCTGCCAGAGTTGAGGGGTTTTAGGGGCAAAGCACCACAGGTGCCCTGCCCTGGGACCCCCAGCACTGCCCCAGGGCACCTCTTCTGTCCCCTGCCCTCCATCCCAGCTGAAGATGAGCTTCCTCTCAATTAAATATTAACAATAATTAAAAAAACCCCACAAACCTCTTACAATAAATCAAAATTCTGCCTTATTTTCAGTGCTTCCCCACCTATGCAAATTGTGCAGGAGTCTCATCCTTCCTATTAAGGGGCACCACTAATAATCTTTTATTTTAGTTCTAGCACCTAAATCTACCTGTGCAATAAATTTTAATTGAGTGTAATAAACTTGTTCCACCAGTGCCCCCAGCACCTGTTTACAGCTGTGCATTGATGATGCCATATTTGCAAAGAGGAGGAATTTCATTTCACTCTTAAATTCCCCTTCCTTTCACAAAAATTTGGGTAACATGGCAATAAACCATCATAAAAAACTGCAAGCTGTAATAAAAACTACTTGTTGAAATATTTATTTAAGGCAATGCCAAACCTATTTTGCAGTGATAATAAATTTTTATAATTTTTTTTTATTTTATTTTTATTTTTTTTTTGTGCCTATCTCCTCCTGGATCACAAGGGAAAACCTTTAATGAGGAATTTTCTTCCCTCCCCTTTCCTCAGCCACTATTTAAACTATGCCCTGGAGTAGGAGGGTTGGTGCTGGTTCTTTGCTAAGAATAGCATCCCACCCATTTCACTGCAGATGTTTCCATTCACTGTACAAATGTTCAATGAATTTTTCAATCCCACCAGATTCCTGGCCTCAACCACGTCAAGAGACAAAGAGCTCCACAGGTTTTTGTCAACTGTACAAAACCCGGTTCTTTCTAAGCGTTTTCAATGTACAATTCACCTTCCCTGCTCCTTTTATTATTTACTCCTATGTTCTCTCATCTGAACAATCTCTTTCAAGAAATTATTCTTTTGAGCACTTTTGCAGGCCTCTAATTATTTCTGTTGTCCATCTCCCAGCTGTTTCTATGTATTCCCTGGCCCCCTTGCTTAGGAGCGACCGATGTCACAGGACACCGATATAATATCTTATATTTTCAATATCGTGTTCCATGTAAGTTGGTGGGGTTTTCCTACCACTTCACTGGTGTTTTTTAGCCCCTGCTACAGCCTGAACAGTGATACCATTGAACTCTTCAATCACAGACCTCTTTTTTCCACCCCCTTTGGTGATATCTTAGATAGATATGGGCTATCCAAATATTCTTTTGAAGAGTTCCCTTGGCGTTGCCAGCTGGGAATTTCCACCCAGCCCCTCAAGATTTCCTTTTGGCTAAGCAGGGTTCCATTAAAACCATTCAGCCACCTCCAGCCTAGCCCCAAAATCACTTTTTCTGCCTTATTTTTCTCTTTTTCTGCCTTATTTTTCTCTTTTTCTGCCTTATTTTTCTCTTTTTCTGCCTTATTTTTCTCTTTTTCTGCCTTAATTTTTCTGCTTTCCCAACTCAGTAGTAAATATATTCAAGCAACGACAAAACCCTGGGCTCAGCAGTGATTTTTGAGTTGGCAAAGAAATATTCCCTCTCATCTTGGGGTGTTGTAGGGATGGGAGGAGCTTTTTCCTGCCACCTAAAGCACATCAGGGCTTTACCAGTCAGCCCTTGGCTTCCTTAGCACTCCTTGTCAGGACTTTATCCCAAAACTTTCTGTTTGATCAATTCTATATAAATTAATATAAATTCTGTCACCCAGTCCTCCTTTTCCCCCTGGTTTGCTGACCAGAGTCTGTTACAGAGATGTGATTTTCCCTCCAGGAGCTGCTTTGGCTCATCTGTCTCCTATCCAGGAGTTCTTTTCCTGAAGTCTATTTTCAATAACCTCCTCATTCAGCCTTGCCCAGTGCTTAATTAAGCCTTGCTGATTTGCAATGTGCAGGGGGAGCATCTCCAAAGGGGCAGGTTTCCTATGGAGCAGCTGATTTGAGCAGGATTATCACTTCTTTTTTTTCTTTTCTTCCTGTCAATAGCTCAGTCCTGTCTTTCACAAATCACAGGTGTGTGCTCAAAGCTCCATCAGCGCTCCCCTCGAAGAGTTAATAGGGAGATGTGGCATTTATTTCTCTGCAATATTGTGCTTTTCCTGAAGTGTTCTTCAAGCCTCCCTCAAGTGTAACAACTCTTTTCCCTCCCAGTCCCACTGTTCTGGCAAATCAATAAATTCTCTGTGAGTTGGTTGAGTCTCGATGCGCTCTTCAAATCCCCCCTTACCCTTCCTAATTTCCAGCTTGTGCTTAAGCCATTTATTAAACAATAAAAGTATTGTTTATATCCCACTCTGCTGATGGCACTGGCCTTGTTTTTTTTCCACTTTCTGGTGATATTTGTCCCGTGAAAGGCACAGTCTGATGGATTATCCCCCCTTTTTTAAAGTGCTGCTGAAGCAGAAGGCAGGGATGGCCGGGGGGATCAACACCACACTCAAATTGCCTGGCACAGTTTTGAGGAGCAACAGTACAAATTGGTGGCTTATTATTAATTAGATTGGCCCTGCCTTTATCACATCACCTGTAGGAGTCAGATTCCTCCCGTCTTGGAGCTGGAATTACAGCAGTAACCTCAGGGTTAAAGCTTTCTGCAGCTCCACAGAGCCCCACGATAAGAATTCAGCATATCCTTATATCATTTTATGCAAGCCAGACAAGGTGATTTATAAGTTATTCTCCCCGAGCTTCAATTAATTTCACTTAGGACATTTTCACAGTTGTACAATAAATGTTTAAATTAAGACATTTCCCTGCTCCCCACCCTGCTGTGGAATGGAACTGAATATTAACTGGTTATTGGGTGCCATTCATGGCCTGTGCAATTACAGATAAGAACATCGATCTGGCAGAAAAACAAATTGGCTCTTAAAAGAGGGTGGTTGGGATCTGACAGGTTAAGATGATTAGGCATCCCTCTAATGGATTCTGGATATTATTCCTGGATACAGGCAGGAAGCAGACATCCACCCCACTCCTGGGTACCAGGCAGCTCCTGCCCTCAGGCAGCAATCCCAGCTGGAAAATTACCTGCAGGGTTTCAGGAAAACCTGCAAACCTGCAAAACCTGCAGGGTTTCAGGCCAGTTGTTTGCTCCCTGAATTAACCTTCTTGGCTTGTCCTGGAAGTTTATGGCACTGGGTGGATAAAGCAATACTTAAGGGAAAGAGGTGGGGTTTTTTTGTGATATAACCCAGGGAAGTCTCTCTGATTTCCAAGTAAAGCTGAGGAAAACTCCAATTCTCAGGCTGGAGAAACCCACCAAGAGATTGCCTCAGATTTGGGACCTGTGGGTTGTCACAACCACGGAGACATCCTTGGGATTAATTCTAAATAAGGAGGACATTGGACTCTGAGATTTTTATTCCCTGATAAAATATGAAGTAACCAAAATACTAAAAATTTCCAGGGGTTGAATTATCATCGTTCTGCCAGCTCATAACAACAACAACAAAAAAAATTAAAAAATAATTTAAAAAAATCACATGGATGTTAAATAAATATAAATTAGAAAAGTGAGAATCTGCAGCTTTAAGGATAGCAGAGACTTTATAAACTCTTCTTTAGGAGCAGCTCTGCAATGTAGAAGCTCCAGCATGGCCACCAGCAGCTGCACCTTTGGCAGCCACACCAAGGCATTGTTCTCGTTCCTTGGCTGTATTTGGATTTAACCAGACTAAACTATACCCACACTGAGCCTGCAGTGGCCAAAGATGTGACCACAACAAAGATTGGGCTGAAAATAACTGATCTATAGCTCTGCCCAGCTCCTGGGTAGGACAATCAATTCCACGCATTTCTTGTCTCCAGAAAGGTCACTCGTCATGTTATTAATGGGCTCCAAACACAGGCTGCAGATTTCCTCTGCAGTTGCTGGCTGGGCTGATTTTTCATTTTCCCACAATGAGGAGATGTTTTCTAAATGTTCTGTCATGGAGCTGTGAGGCTTTTACAGTGAGGGGCTTGAAAAATTAAATGAGAATCGTCTCAGTAGTGTCATTGGAAAGAGCCAGGGATGGTGCTCACACACTGCTGGTGGTGATTCCATCAGTGCTGAGAGCTCCACTTCAACCTGGACAGAGTTATCCCCACACATGGCCTCAAATCCAAGAGAAAATTGGCCCAAATTGGATGTTCTATCATACGGAGCACTGACTTTCTTGATCACAGCCCTGGGGTTTGATTTGAGAAATTAATCTCATACAGGAGGATATTCTGTCCCCAGCTTGGTGATGCTGTCCCTGCTGTTCTCTCCCACCCAGCTGGCCCCTGGGATTGGCAGTACAGCCAGCAAAAAGTTGTGATTTGGATTTTGGTGAGAGCCCTAACAAAGCACGACTCGTCATCGTGTCCCTGTGACAGCAGGGACTCAGCAGCATCACCCCAGCACATCAGGAATCCAACTCCTCACAGGGAAAACCTCATGGAGAAAACCCAAACAAGTCAGAATTATCATCAAATTGCTGCTTTCCACTGCCTCAAGCTCAGAACTGGGTCTAAAATATTTTAATTTTATTTTCCAGCTAGATCTTCAAGTATCAACTTCTTGTATGTATGAAAAAACCACAAAAGGCTTGGATTTTTTTTTTTCCCCCACACTCATATTTTTTAAAATGAGAAATGCATTTAATGCTTTCTGTTAGAGAAAAGAGGAGATGAAAACAAATGAGGGAGTATGAAAACTAATAATTCTCCATCTCTTCTCTCATTTCATGAACAATCTTGCTCAGAGCTTTGGAAAACCTAATGAAGTTGAAAAGACAAAGAGGTTCTGATTTTTTCCTCCAGATTCCTCCCCTGTGTTGTGAGCCATCTGTAGCTCCAGTGAAAGACATTTTCCACTCAGTTAATGCAGAGACTAAACCTTCCCCAACTCTCTACATGTTTTGTGTTAAGAATCCATTGTGAGATCGTGTTATCGGTGCAGCTTGAGATACTGCAGTGACATAAAATCTTGTAGATAATACAGCCTGAGCTGCATTCAGAAAGCACCTGATAAAACCAGCAGAAATGCAAAAAAAAATCCACTTTTTTCACCCAGTGACCTCCCCAAATCTAAGTCTAGCTCTTGACTTTTTATGAGCAGTTTGGCTTTAGATTTGATCCAAAGCCCTTGATATAAATAATTTGAGAGATTCCTATTGACCCCACCAAGGCTGGCATCAATCCTGGGGACTACAAAGGAGCTGCTGCATCTTTCAGATACGAAGATGAAAATTTGTGCCAAAACCATTTCTCATCTCACAGGTACAGCTTCCACTTATCCCTTGATTTTCCCATGGTGCTGCTCTGGAAAATGAGTGCAGGGTTTGACCATAAATTCCCATTTTTTCCTCTTGTTTGATCAGGATCTGCCTCTGCTCTTGGAAAAGCAGGGCAGGTTTTCCAAAGAGGTGAATTGGAGCAGGAGTAAACCCTAATGAACACCATTTTTAAAGTCTTTTGGCTTCCCAACGTGTGCCACCCTAAATAAATGGCTGCTGGTGCCGTAGCAAAACACCCAGAGTGTGGTTTTAGTGCAGAATAATCACAAGGAAAGGCAGATTATAAATTCTGGCCATGAAACATGACCGTGATAAAAACCACAAATAGACCCAGAAGGGCTTGTGGCGATTTAAGGCAGATCCGTTAAAATGTGTGCACGATATTACAAGTTTGGGATTGTGCTGAGCTGGGCTTTAAAGTGTTTAAATCCCCCCAGAGGGCTCCACCAGCTCGTGTGTCACCTGAATTCCCTGTGACATCAGTCAGGAACCTTTCTGAGGGCCAGCACCTTCCCTGAGCTGCCTCAGAGCACAACTCCAGCGCCGCGCTCATTCCTTCTTCACTTCAACCCTAAATTAAGCCTGATAGTTCCCCACCTTATTTATTCCTTTTAATTGACCTGGCTCATTTCTATAAAGTAGATTCAGCCCTCCTGAAAGCAGCTCTGTATTGATCAAACCTGACCTATTTTCTCGGTGCGCCCACCCAGCTCTCGTGGCGGCAGCGGCGGCGCAAAGCTGCTCCATCAATATCCTCGTTTTGCTGCAGCAAGGACGAGATGCACCTTCAGGGCTTGAGACCTGCTCACTTATTGATCTGATGAATAAAATTGTCGATGGGAAGGGGTGGGTGAGTTATTTTCAATTGCTGGGACAGTTTTTGGGTTGAGCACGCGAGGCCTAGGCCGTGCTCTCAGCCACAGGCCGTGGACAGCCTGGATTTCCCCTCCCTTTGGTTGTGATTCTGCATATTCAGGTGAAAATTGAAGAAATTCAACTTAATAGTTGCATTTACCTGTAGGGAATTCTGCACTGCTTAACCCCATGGTATTTGAGCATTTTAACCCCATTTAAAATGGACAGTTTGAGCAGTTTGAGCATTTCAAAAGAGTTTTAAACCAAAACTTCCTCCAGTATCTTGATGAAGAAGCAAATCATGAATTTTAACAGAACCGGGCACAAACACACAGGGAGACTGAAAACCTCCACAGAAAATTCAGGCTCAGAATTCAGACCTCTTGAAACATAAACTGGCAATTTAAAGTTTTGCTCCTTACTCCATCCATTTATTTTTTTTTTGTAGGGAAATGTTGGGAAAAAGCGAGGAGGAAGAGCTGTACAACTTCACAGCCCTGCTCCAGGCCCCATGGTCATCCCAGCTCTCTTTAATATATTTCTTTATTAAAATCCAGCACCCCTATTCTGAGGAACCGAAGCCACCATTCTGTGCACCACTCAGAAACACTCTTGCAGAAATTTGGAATTTATCAGCAGAGATTAATTGAATCCCACCAGTACTGTACATCAAATGGAGGAACAGGGCCCCTATTTATCTCTTAAAGTTCTGAAAATGAAAAACATCTAATCACTGGTTGCCTTTGATGAATGCCTCATTGTTCTCCTCGCCGGAGAGGCATTTCATATGGCACTGGCAATACAGTGCTGCTGGGGAGGGGGCTGCAGCACTGTTTGGAGAAGTATAATTCCATTTACATCCAACAGAAATATAAAGTTTCCATGATACAGGATTTTTTTTTTCTCTTTGGTTTGTTTTTTTTCTTTCCCTCCCAATGCAAAAAAAAAAAAATGTTCTTAAGGCGGAGCAAGCAGAAACTAATACAATTAAATACTTTGCTTTGCCTGCCAAGGACATTTGACTGCTACTGTGCTACATCAGGTATGTAATGAAAGGCAAATGACAACGAATCTTAATGTGGTGGGGAGCTTGGGTAACTGTAGTTTTATGTCAGGGATAGCCTGCCAGAGAAAAGCTGCATTGTATCCAGGATTAGCAGAACTGCAGGATTTCATTAATGACCGAACAGCTCTGGAGCAAAACAAAGATAGTTAGGGAGTAAAAAGAGAACATGACCAGAATGTGTGCCACTAATTGGAAATGTATATTATCTTCCCGTGCTCGGGGAGCAGGCTCTGGGGGGCTGGCCATTGTCATCTGGGGAATGTCACTCGGGACAAAGGCTTTTCCCAGGTTGGGGCAAATCTGGACGAGGAGGCAGCAACAGTTGGGGATGACGGGGTTTGGGGTGGACACACTGGACAGGGAACAAACTGGGCTCAGGTGGGAAAGGGGTTCCCATCTCCACCTCCTCACCCTCCTCCCAGAAGGGACCTCCTCAGCAGGTTCCTCGCCCAGGTTGGATTTCTGCCTTTAAACACCCATCCCTCCCTGCCCAGACTAGAAATGACAAAAACAGAGTGGCCTTTTAGAGCAGAAAACTAAATTTGCTTCTGGACAGCTTCATTTTTCTCCAGAGCCAGCATCAGCAACAATTTCTCCCAGGCAGCGTCACTTCCAGTAAGTCATCGCTTCCATTTGCAAAACAAACTGGAAACTGGAAAACTACAACTCTTCCCATGCAGGGATGGTGCAAAGTCGATTAAAAGCAGCAGGAATTGCTGCACTGCTCGTTCTGTACCCAGCTTTGTGTTGGTCGCATTGCTCAGCCCTTATTTCTCATAATTCCTAATTCTTCTGCCAAAAAATCAGAGCTTTTTTATATTTTTTTCAAATATCTACAGAACATACAAGTTGTCTGCCGTCATATCCAGCAACTGTTTGCTCAGGATAGTCGGAAAAAATAAATGTGGAAGGATAAAAATCCTCCTTTTTCATGCAAACCCTGCAATTCTTAATGGGATAGACCCTCCCTGTACACTCAGCTCCTGTTGCAGGGCTTGGGGCTGTGATATTTACACCCACTCAGATGCTTTTTTTACATGGTCAGAGTGGTGTAAAACAGCTCAAGTCAAATGACAATTAAGCTTATTACTTGAGACAGCTTTTTATTTTAAGGAAAAAACCCCAAACTGCTTGCCCTTGACCACTAGGCAGAAGGGAGGGGGAAGGGAGAGAGGGAGGGAGGGAAGAGAGGCTCCTTAAGACAATTTTGAAACAGTCCAGTACTTCCCTGATCACTTTGCAAAGTTGAAATATGATTACAACCTTTTTGCATACAGAAAGGAACCATTTAAATGAAAAATTAGCTGCCTTAACAGGTCAAGCACACAGTTACATTAATGTTGTGTAGAACAATAAATCAACTTCGATCCCCAATTGAAAAAATGCTAATTTAGCCCAGCGATTCACTGATTGTACTTCCCCCCGTGGATGGAAATCTTTTCTTTCATTTTTTTTTTCTTTGTGTCTTCTCTTTCCCTTTTTTTTTTTTTTTTTTTTATTTTTATTCAACACCAGGCAGCGATTTGCCGGCCCTCCTAATGGCGCTCTCGCAGACTATCAGCATTTCAGTGGAATTCTGATCATGGTTTTAATATTCCATGCAGCTTTGCCCCCTCTGATTTCATGCTGAAACATTAACAAGAGCTGACACTGGAGATTAGAAGCAGACAGCTGGAATGCCAGGTCTTTGTTGCAGCATGGACATGAGCCAACATCGTTCAACCGCAGCCAAGAGGGACCTGGGAAAGTCTTCTTAAGAAGGGGAGGTGGGAGAGGGGCAGACAAGGTAGTTTACTGAAGGGCATATACAAGTAGATAATTGCAGAGCCCTTTCATCTCTTAAAGCCAAATTCTAATCAATCCTGGTTTATTAAGAGGGTCATTAAAGGTAAAATTAAAGAGGGGGACAAAAAAAAATAATAAATAATTTTTTTTAAAAATCGCCATTAAGCCTGGAGAGCTTAAAAGTTTTGAGTAAAAGCCACTGCACGGCTGCAGCCGCCTCTAATTTGTCTGCTCGTTGTTTGCAGTGGTGCTGGTTGGAAATGCAGTGCTGGTCTCCTTTAAAGAAAGGAAAAAAATAAAAAAATTAAAAAAAAAAAAGATTTAATCCACTTAGTTCCAGGTGAATAAATTGAGAAATAAAACTGGATTTATGTGCTGGTGCAGTGTGTGAACTGTAAATTCCCAAGCAAAAAGGAGGAGGTAGTATAACACAGCATTCTTGTGGCTAATAAATTGTTTCCCGAGAAGAGAGACCTAATAAAGAGACATAATTTCATCCAAAAACCATGGGGTAACTCTTACTCTTCATCCATTCTTCAGGGAGGAACTTGGGGAGGAGACAGCAGACGCTCCATGGCAATGCTGGGTGGGTTTTGGGGGCTGTTTTGGGTCGGTTCTTTTGAATAAGAACTTCTGAAGTTCTAATTGTTTGTTGTATAGTGAACATTTACATACAGGTAGTGTGTAAATATATATATATATATATATATATATATAAATAAATAGTGCAGCTATTCAGACAAACCTGGGCTAAATCAGTCAAGAAAGGAATTTCAGATGAAGGCAGCACTGGGGGAAGCAGCTTAGCACTGAAAATGATACCTGGGGGAGCCCAAGGTCCACAGTGTTTACTCCATCACTTTGAACTTTGCAGCTTGAAAATTAGGATCAGACAAAAATCCTGATCCCAGTCCCACTGTGCCCTCCACTCCAGCCCCCTCGTGCTCAAGGAAAGGGGTTCCCCAGCTTGGGGAGCTTTCCAGGCTGGGATCTGGAGTGATTCATGTGCTGACTGGCCTTTTATTTACCTATTTAATAATTCCCATCTGCCCCTCTCACCAGCCCTTCCTCCTTCCCTGCCTCTTCCATCTTAGGGATGTGCAGAATAATAAACAAAGAGCAAATATTTGCACTAATAATCAGAAGGTGATCTAAATATTGGACTCAAAAATCTCAGCAAGGAGTGGATGAATGGAAAGCATTTAATACTTTTGCCTTCCACACATCTTTCCACCAAAGGCATGAAACGACTTCCTGAAAATGATTTACAATTACCTTGTGCCTCCTTTGATTTCTGTAGCAGCCCGGAACAACGCTCTGAACTCAGCCCAGATTTTAAAATCTCACTGTTAATTATTAATCCTCACAACAGCACCCAGGCAGGGTAGGAATTCAGGGGCTGCTGGGGAAACTGAGGCACAGGGAGCAGGGATGCAGCTCATGCTGCAGCGATGGAGAAAGGCCTGGATTAACCTGGGAAAACCAATCTGCAGGTCAGGAAGAGCAAGGCAGTCCCCAGAGGAAAGTGTAGGTGAATTTGAGGCTCTAATCCCAGTTTAAATGGAGCTGTGGGGGCAATGAGGAGCCCAGAGGTGAGGCCAGTCACACCTGCTGGTCCCTCACCCACTGTGAGAGGCACCTTAGGGATCCACTGAGGAGTTTCTTCCCCTGGGTGATCTCCCTCACTTAGGGGAAATAAAAAGAAAAAAAATGCTCTTTATTTCTATTTGGAGCTTGCCTGGCTGCATAATAGGCTTTTATGTTTATCTCTAGTAGATTAAATGGCCTTTTGGTAAATCCTGAATGTCCCAGGGCAGTGCCAGCAAGGAGTAATGGAGCCATCTCTCCCCATCCTTTTTCCTAAATAAACTCTTCTTTCAGTCTGTCACCGAGACATCCTCGCTTTACCCCTCAAACCCCTTCAGAAAGCAATGTTCATATCAGAATTACAGCCAGGGGTGGAAATACCCTTCCTCTGCCCATCCTCTGCCTCCTCCAAGGGCTGCATGAGACCTCCAGGCATAGCCTCGTGTGCCACCCGCACTGAGCAGCGTCTGCTCTGATCCCCCCACACCTTTCCAAGCTCACTTCCAGGGTTTTGTACCCCTGGGAAGCCTGGTTTGCACTCCTGTGTGAGGTGGGTGTTGCACTGGCTGCTCTGGGCTGTGATTTATTGGTTTATCACAGCAGGGTTTGCCTGAATATCTGCCCCATTTATATATATAAACAAATCTATTAACATTAAAACACAGGGGCAAACCAGAAATCTGTCAGCACAGACACATTAGTGATGCTCTGTGGCAGAAAATGCCAACTTAACAGCAAGATCAAGAATTAAAATTTGCCTAAAATTTAATAAAAAGCTCAGGTATGAGAGCTCCAGACCTCGCTGTCACACCTGAACTTCCCAGCCCAGCTCTGCCAAAGCTGCTCCATTCCTCACCTCCCTCCGGGACCCTTTTTTATCTTTCTGTTTGATCTCCCTTCCTCCTGGCACTATCCTCTCCCCAGCCTGGTTTTTGGTCGTGCAGCCCCCTGTTTTGGGATCCTCTGGGGGAATGTTTTGCTATGTAAATGCAAGCACTGTCCCTGCGTGGTGCCTCCTGTTGTTCCTGCTTTCCTTTTGCTAATTGATTTGTTCTTGTCTAGACTTGAGCTCATTACAAGGAGCACTAAAGGCTCAGCATCATTTATTTCATGGCTAAGTCAATCTGTGCTCCGAGTGCTGGGGCTCTAGATTGGATAAGGAACAGGTTCCTGCAGATGGAAATGGCCTGGGAAGAGAAAATAAAAGCTGAACCAGGTAATGAACGGAAATGGAATGGCCATCATCGAATCCACGGATACCATTGACCTTTCTCAGATTTACATCATTATCTAAAGTTCACCAGAGACCTTCCATGCTTGTTATCATTATCCCTCATTAGAAGTCACTCTAGAAGCATTAACAAGCTTCTGAAATGCTCAGCTAATTGCTTTAATAAGGCAATATCAATACTAAGCCATAGTTCCCATGATTAGATAGAGGCGGGGACCCTTCAGGCTTTGCCTCCTTGGGTTTAAATGCTGGGCTGGGGGCCTGAGGGAAGAAAGAAAAAGGCTTTCCTTGGAGAATGGAGCACTTGGAGTGGACATAAAATGCTCTGATGTGGCAGAGTGCAGCTGTATTTTAAACAACTCTTCCAGTCAATAGAGGAGGGGAACAGTCCTTCAGCTAGAACACGTAGGAGCTCTCCAAATTTAGGCTGGGAAGACTGATGAGCTTCCAAAACAAACCATCCCTCAGACAATTGTACAAAACAGGGAAACCACATCCATGCATTTGTCTGGGCTTGGTGCTCAGCCAGCACAAGGCAGCTCAGCTTTACTCCAGCAGCACCTGATTCATTCCAGGTGAGCATCTCCGACCGCTCCTTCGGAAGGTGGAGCACGTCAGCGGGGAGCAAAGGTGCAAACACACAGATGTCAGCACAGGCACATCAAATGCTGCCATCCCTGAATCCCCCAGAGCTCCTGAGGGAGCTCAAAAGGAGCTGGGAATGTTTCTTTCCCCGGGATCAGTGCTGGAATTCAGCCTGGGGAAGCTCCCTCCTGCGTGCTGCTGCTGCCCTGCCGAGCACACCTCGTGCTTCCCAGGAGTTTCCAGCCCAGCTCTCTCCACCTGGACTGGGTTTGGACACCAAGATTTGATAACAAATATTCCTTTCTGTGTTCTCCACCCTGCTCTGCATGTCCCTAATTGCCAGGAATGCTCCCACTCCTGCAGGGGGTTCTGTCACCAGGAGGCTGAGCCACTTCTGCGCTCCTTGACTTAATTCTGCCTCCCAAACTGCAAGGATGAAACAGGAATTTTTGGTCTCTCATATACTGGTCTGCATTCTGCCCACAAACTTGGAATTGGCTTAAATGGGGGGAAAAGGAGGGGAAAAAATGCACATGGAACATATTAAATGCGGGTTGATAGCTCTAAATTCACTCAGATTGATCTCAGCAGGGAAAAGCTGGCTGTCCAGACTTACAGGAACTCCACTAAACCTGCAAGAGGAGGCACAAATCCGCATTTTCTGTGGACTAGGAAAGGCTTGGGAAAGGCTGCTCCCAGCTCTGCTGAGCTTTGGGGCTGTGATCAAGGACAAAAATCCCAAAATGAAGGAAGGTTTTTGTTCTGTGGAACCAAGACCAAGCTCAGGAGACCTCATGGGTTGTTCCACCAGCCTCAGTCCACTTGTCAGCCTGGTTAGGAGTGCCCAGTTTTGGGAAGGATCTATCTGGAAACACACAGAGAGTTTTGAAAAGGCAGGAATTACTTAAAAACATGCAAAAATAGGAGAAAATAGTCCAAAGAAAGCTAAAGAAGTGAGTCAGCGAGACTTTTTTCCCCTTCTTTTTTGAAGGGCTGTACTTGGTTTTATCTCTAAAACAGGCCAGGACTAGAATTCCCTTCCATTTGCAGATACATCCCTAGATTGTTGATTTACCTGGAATTACTAACTTAAATTGAGCAATGTTACAGCAGGAACTGACATTTTGGCAAAGATCAGAAATGATCTGTGGAGTTAAGGCAGCTTTGGAGGCAGGAATGGATCTACACAGGGAGAGCAAAAGTGAGACAGGGACATTTTTGGGACCTGGACACACCCAGGGACTCTTGCAGCAATGGGGCATCCCATGGAACTGCAAAAAAAACCATCAAAATTTGTCTTTGCAGTCACTTCTCCCTGAGCTTTCTGTGGTGAAAATAGGAGTGCACACAATCAGCTCATGGCCCTCTCCTGTCAGATGAATCATTTTATTAAATTTCCTGGCCTGACCTTGTCTGCTGGGAGAGAAAGGAGGGCAGAACCAGGCCAGGAGAGAGCAGCCCCTCCTCTTTAATGGCAGCAGTGAGTCAGCCCCATTATGGGGACAAACCCTCCCTATTTCAGCAAATTCAAGAGTTCCACTAGCTGGACATTTCCTGGTTTATCTCCTCCTTCAGGGACTGGTGATAAATCAGATATTTCTCTGGGAAGAAGCAAACAAAGTGAGAAAGCTCCAGGATAGACACTGGTCCTTCCAGAAACAATTGCAGGAGGGTGAGGAGCTTTGAGAATGATGATCCTACAAACCTGAAGGTCTGGCTGGCAGAGGAACCCTTCTCCCCTCTCAGCAGGCTCCAAACCTTCCTCTTTTCCAGCGGATTCTGCAATGAATCCCACGTTTCCCGAGACAAATCTGCAGCCCATATAAACCAGGAACAATGGGGCCCTCCCAAAATAGCCTGGATTTCATAACAACCCCAACACTGAGCTATTGTCAGGCAGGGCTATTGTATAGGGCCATGGCAGAACATTTGGCTCCAATACTCAGGACTGAGGGCCTGGTGCAGTCTGAAAAATGCCACGGCATCAGTTTTCACTTGGGGATGGTGTTTGCTCGGCAGATAATAGCAGATAATTCCTCCAGCCCTCCTGACAGCTTCAGCTGACCAACAGATCCCAGCTCAGCTTCTGGTCCAATGAAAAGAGGATTTTTTTTTTATTATTTTTCACCCCCCGTCCGTTTGTGTTTGTCAAATCTCTGTTGGTAATTGTAGGGGAAGAAGAAGCAGTAAATAAGATGATGGACAGGGTCGTGTTTAGTAATAATGAACTTGAAAAAAATGGGAAAAGAGCTGGCTTTTAAAACTGAAATCATGAAGTATTTTTGAGTTTTTTTAGGGCACTGTCAGTTTCTTGGGGTTTTTTTATGCAGGTGATTTTCTATTAATACCTTTAATTTCAGCTTCTACAACTTCTAGCAGCATTTCTATGGCCATAACCCCAAAATTAATTAGCAATTCTCTCCTAGACAGCAGATCTGCCTGGAATTCAGCCTGGCAGCATTTTAAAGGTGCACAGGGAGGAATGGCATCACTTTGAGGGGAAGCTGGCTGAAATGGGATGAGCTCAGAGGATAAGGTGCTGCTGAATGTGATTTATACCCAAAGCAGGGTATAAATAACCACTGGATAAAAACAGGACCCTGGAACTGAAGTTCATCAAAAGGATCAGTGCCCACAGATTTCAGTGACTTTGGATTAACCCCCATGCTTTTAATTACCAGAGGCAAAAGAACATCATTTTACCTTCCCAATAATCCCAAACCTTGCTTGCAGCTATTTAACAAAGCAAAAATAATCTCCCAGAGCTTTTTGTTTCTGGCTCACCCCAGCCCAGTGCCTGTGGAGTGGATTATTCTGCTGCTGACCTTGTTTGTGCAGCCCCATTCTGGAAGTGAAATAGTTACCAAACTATTTAAACTATTGTGTGTTTGTGGGGAGGATCAAACCAGCATTTTTTGTTCATCAATTCAGATTAAAAATTTAATTTCATGCTACAATGATCCCATACAGAGTTATATCTATTAAGGTCACCTATTTCTTGTACTCCAGCTTGCTTTAGGTATTGATGACTGCAAAACTCTTTAGAAGATAAGAATCACAGCTCCAGCCTTCTCAGCTCTCACAGTTTTAATGTTAGACACAATTTTCCTGACTCTCAAATACCTCGGACTTTATGTTTGAGAATGAGGAGAAAAAAAAAATGGAACTCACTCTCTCTTTCTCTCTCCCTCTCAGTTGCTGCCTGGAATTTTTAAATAACAGAGATCTGGCTTTAATTGAGGCTTTCATTGTTTGAAAAGGAGCTACAAGTATTTCTAAACTAAAATATTTGCATAGTTTCTTGCTCTCTCTGCTAAAAGCTGAGAGGTGCTGGACGTCTCTCTGAACTGTCCCTTCTGGAGAACACAATTCCTGTCCTGTTCCTGCAAGAGAAAAGATTTGTGGAAAGGTCTTCTGAATACATATTTAACATCTAAATGTTTTCCTTGCTATCTTTGGGCCAAGTCCTTATTGGATTGTTACTCAAACAAAACTCCCATTCATGTCAAAGCAAGCCAGCCTTTCATTAGCTCAGGAATTTAGCAAATTTGTGGTTAGTCCATCCAGAAATTGGTAGCATTTAATCAAATCAAATCAAATAATTTTTAAAAGAGGGATTTGCAGCACCAAAACAAAGATGTGTGGCCATTTGGAAACACTTCAGAATAAACTCTCTGGTTTAGCCAATCTTGGTTTGGTTGGGGTTTTTTTTTTTGTTAATCATTGCCTCTCAAGTGCTCCTTCCTGGGTTTGTCCCAGGGATCTGTGGCTCAGGAGGTGGCTTTTGGTACAGCCAGCCCAATTCCCACCATGTCCTGACAGTAAAATGCAATCAGGCACAGGTTTCTTTTTGAAGGCAGGTATTTCTGTCATCTTTATGCCATAAAAATCATGAAGTATCGCCAAAATTGCCCATGATTTTGTCTGTAACCCCCAATTTTATTTGGATTTATTCTGAGTCTCCCAGAACAGGATCTCACCCAGCTCAGGCACCATTTGTCCAACAAATCCCAGCTGCCTTTTCTTCCTTGTTACCCTCTAGGTGGGAACTCAGTTCAATTACCTTTTTTCCCAATAATTTCCCATTGGCTGGCCCTGAAATGAGTGCTCTGTGTTTCTCCACTTCCTGGACTTCACAGCTGCCCTTCACAACCCATTTGGGAGCTCAGCATCCCTCATGTCCTTCCAGAGATTTCCCTTCCCCCTGTTCTCAGAGTGAACAGCACTGAGGCTGCACCAAACACGTTGCAAATACCACAAGATGAAGTCCATCAGGCCAATCACCATTTCAGATGTTTAATTTTCCAGCAAAATTCAAGAAAATTAAAAAAAAATCTCCTAAAAGAGGCGCTGTGCTGAGATTTTTCGCTGTCACCACTCTGCCTTCACAGCACAAATCAACTTTTCCCTTGCCTCAAATGAGTTTGCAGTCAAATGTTGAGTCATGGTGAACTGCAAACAGTTCCTTGAAATTAAAAAATTAAAGGATTACATGACTAGACAGCCAGGAGTGGCTTATCAGCCACTGGAGCAGAAAAAGCAAGGAATTAAAAGGACAGTAGCAGTCCAGCCAGGCTTGCCTTAAGGTAGCAGGGCCTGAAAGTTTGACCTGTGGGACAGGCAGCACCTTGCAGCTGAGATTTTCAGGTGCCAGCAGTGGAAAGGGAAAGGGAAAATGACCCAATTCAAGCCCAACTTGGAGTAAGAACCTGAGTCTGCAACAAAAGGGAACACCGAGGGCAAGAAAAAGCCCACAGAAATAAATACATGCATAAATAAATAAATAGATACATTGAAGGAGCCATGACTGCTTGGAAAATCTTTGGAAGACAAAAATGGTGGCGTTTTACATGGATTTAGGTGAGATTTAAATCATTCCCTTCTCCCAAAGGGCTGTGTTGGTGTGTGCAGTACCTGTGTTGGGTTTTGGCAGGAGGGGAAACACCAAGCAGGCCTCAGTGGAGCTGCATTTTCTCCTGCCAAGCAGCTCTGACTCCTGGAGTGATGCTCTCAGTGCTGATCTCCCCCTCCAGTTGCTGCCATCCCGCCCTGGCTGTGTTTCCTTGCTCCAAAGCAGGGTGAACCTCCCAGCTCAGTGTCTGTGTCCCCTCCCCAGGGACCTGTCCTGTGAGCAGGACACAAACCTGGCCCTGCCCTGACCCATCTGGGGGTCCCTGTGTGACCACAGCAGATGTGGCTTCTGTCCCCTGGCCTGGGAGCCGCAGGGTGGCCGTGTCACCAGCAGCTCCAAGAGGGATTTCCCTCAAAAATGTCTCTGAAAGAGCTCCCTTGTCCACAAACTGGGGGGAGATCCTTCCCCTGCCCAGCTGGAGCAGTGTCCACGCTCCTGTTCCAGAGGGGGATCTGCAGGGATAGCTGTTCCAGCAGCTGGAGTGGCTCATGGCCAGGATGGCAGCGATTAATGGTCCTCCCCTGGATCCAGTGACACGATTTGCCACGCTGGGGCACGTCAGCTTCATCAGGGGAATGGGGGAACCCGAGATCAGTTCATGCAGGGAGGCCAAAAGGAATAAATAACTCCCCTCCCCCCCAAAAAAGTGATTAACAGTGAGGATGAATCCATCTGCCCGTGGCAGAAATGTTAATTTTCTATTTAATCGTGCTGCATGTAAACTGGGAAGGACAACACCTGACAGGAAAGATGCTCAGCACAAGCAGGAGGGCTTTTCTTCAAAGAGGGCTGAAAAAAGGGAAGTGAGGGGCTGATTCCCACAGGGAATGTGTTCCTCATTCCTCGAGAGAAGGATTGGGAAGGGCCAGGAGAGCTGGCAGTGCCTCCCTGCTGCCTCTCTGCACAGAGGAACCGTGGTGCTTCGTGGTGAGAGTTAATATTTAGTGAGGAGAAAACAGGACAGGCTGGAACCTCATATTCTCTGGTGGCTTTGAAGCCGCTGGAATGTTTTTTTTAGGATGGATCAGATCCTAGGAAAGGAAATGTGGAACTAGGCCTGGTGTGTGCTGGAATCTGGCCTGGCCCTCTGTGCCTAAACCCCAGCTAAGAAAGATGAGGATCTCTTCTACCTGCAGCTATTCACTCCCTCTAAATAATTTCTATTTCCCTTTTCTGGATCAACACCAAGTCTTTGGTGTCAAACCATCCAGGAATTGGTACTGAATTTTTATTTCAGCTGTCCAGGCATTTAGAATTCTTTAACCCTGGACAATGATATGGATAAGCAAGCCTTGTTCAGCTGAGGTTAATAACTCCTAAATTCAGATTTTTATGTGAAAGGAGCTCATCACCACCTGAGCATTCCCTTACCTGGCAGTTCAGTTCACTGTAATTGCTTCCTGAGATTTAATTGTTTCCAAACAATGAAAACAGTCACAGAAAGAACACTGCAGATTCATTCTGGAGGCTTTAGGGATTATATTTTGACTTCAGTTATAGTTAAATGGCAGCAGAGTCTGAAGTCAAATTTTTTATTTAATTAGCTGCCATATTTATCATATTAATAATTAGCATCCCTGTCCTGTTGAAATTCAGATTATGGCTGTGGAAGAAAGGGAAAATAATAATGGGCAGTGTTTGAGAGAAGGTGTCAAATGCTCTGCTCCAGGCAGCCAGGCTGCTCCTTGGGCAGGAGCTTTGGTTCTAAAACTTTACAGATATTACAAATTCACACACCAGGGCTTGGGACACTCCCACTGATGGGAAGCCAAAATTTGTGGCTGTTCTCTCCCTGCTGAGCCAAGGTGGAGCCCCACAGGTAAATCCCTTTGGGAGGACTCTGGACCTGTGTGCCTGCAGATTTCCTGTCCCACATTAGCATCACATCCCCGCTTTTCACTTTTCCTGCCTCTAAAACGGGTCAAGGAGGAGCAGAGGACGTTCCCTCTCTCCCAAACCGTGGCCTTTAACTACACCCTCACTCCTGGAACATTCCTGATGCTTCCCAGCATGCTGCAGGATAAATGCACTCCTGGGAGAGGCTGGGAATCAGAGGGAGCAGGAACTCTGGAAATTTGCTTTGCAATCTACCCTTGAGCTCTCAGGACAGTGCCCCTAAATTTGAGGAGTCCCTTGAAGAGTAAGAACCAAGAAGTTCCCCATTATCAATCCCCACATTATTAAACACAGGGGCTCCAGCAAGGAGCAAAATAGAAGAAAAAAGAGAAATAAGTCACCCTGTCCCAAGCCTCTGCCTCATTTCCATCACCTGCCCTGCTCCCAGCCTGGTCTGTCAAGGGCTGGATGGATTTACAGCAGGGATTAATTTAACTCCCATCTCACCAAGTTCTCCCTCCTTACAGCTCCTTCATTTTCCTCCAAGTCTTCAGCTCATAAGCTGCTCTCCCCTGTGTTTGGAAAACGGGGAGGAAGAGCCAGTGGGGCTAAAAGAAACTGTAGATTTAACCTGGATCTAATGGCAGCAATTTGACATCTTGTCTTAGCAATAAATCTCTCCTATATTGTCTCCCAAAGTCAGGGGAAAACAGGGTGGGGGGAAAAAATTGTTGCAGCATAGAAATGGAACAAAGCAGGAGCAGCTTCCCTTTCCTCACAGGTGGGCATCACCTCAGCCAGCAGAGATTGTGAAATATGGATGTAAAATATATATATTTTTATATCTACCTACAGTCTGCTCATCTCCACCAAGAGGAAAGGCCCAGACCTCTCAGAAAAGGAAATTTATCCCCTTTTTCCTGACACTGCCAGGTTGTCCTGAGGCTTCCCCCTCTGCAGGTACACTCTGCAGCTTCCATCTGCTAAATGTTTAGCGGATATTTGGTTACACAGAAAGAGGTGAGCTGGCATCAATCTTCATGAAAAAGGTGGCAGGAGGTGACATCTGCCCCCCTCTGCTGCAGGAGGCTGGGGTGGTGGAGCTGGCTGTAGGGAAAGAGGGAAAAACGTGGATATTTCAGCCCTCAGAGCCCTCATGGGAAAGGGATGCCACAGGGAAAGGAAGATTGAGTTGCATTCAGATGGGAATTCAGTCTGGAAGGCCATCCAGAGAGATAAAGGGATAAAATCTGTGTCTGGAGAGCGAATTCCCAAACAAGTCCAGTGAGATTTCATAAGAACTGGGCTGCTGCAGTGTGATTTAACCTGCAGTGAATGGCCTGGCCCATCCTGTGAAGCCCTGAGGACACCACAATTCCCACGGAGCAGTGGCACAGGGTTGTGGATAACTGGATTAAAGACTGAGCACGGTGACCATGGAAATGCCAGGTTTGGGGTTGTTTTGTCACAAACACCACGAGGTGCCAAAGGAAAGATGATTTTTTAGTGCTCAGGTGGGCAGTGAGTGCCTGGAACCTGCTTCCAACAGGGCTGTGAGGGAGAGGCCATCAAGGCCTCGGGGCGTAATTAACACTGACCCTTCCTCCTGCTTCCATTAGGGATAATTAACAAACAGTACCTGAGCAGCACAAGGCGCAGTCTGGCTTAGAAGCCAAAAAACCGGATCAAACCAGGTAAAAAAAGATCTGGCCTCAGACACTCTGTGAAAAAAGAAAAGGGCTGGATTCAAAGCAGTGATGCTGTTCCATATCTAAACTAAAGGATGTAAAGAAGTTCTGCTTTCATATATCCAATTCCAAAGGCTAAAGCAGCCTCCAGCCAGCAGGAGATGCAGATTAAATCCTGCCCTTAGCAGTGTTCCACACCAAATCTGATTTCAGGGACAGAACTGGTGTAGAGAATCCTCAAAGCTGGAGGCAAACCCAAGGGCACAAGGCTCTATTTAACCCTTCCCTCATGCAGAAATTGAGAAGATATTTGCATTTCTGGCTACCTGGGCATGGCCATGACCTTGCAGGATGTCAGGGAGGAGCTGTGCAGGCACCTGAAGGACTCATAAATCCAAGTGGAGTGATGGATGCAGGGAAATGCTGGGGACCTGAGCCAGGTGTTGGCAGAAGCAGGAGGGAGGGGATTATTCCTCAGGTAATAAAAGGAAATGCTCATTCCAGCTTCCCAGGCAGCAGAGATGGATAGGGACAACCAAAATCACAGCAAAATCAAGTCATGAATGAGTCAGCAGCTGCTGCAAACCCTCGTGCTCAGGTTTGCACTCTCACTTTGAAGCAGTCTGCAGTGTTTTTAGTCCAATAAACTTTACTGTGACTAAAACCCATCCCAGTTGAGCAGTGACCCCAGGAATGCACCCTCCTCCTCGCTGGGCAAGGCTGTGGTTCTCTTGGACAACAAAATAATGAAGGTCAGGGTTTTTATTAGCCTGTCTTCAAGTGGCTGGTGGAAGTTCCCTCGAGCTTCACCTTGGCCTTGGCTTGTCCTGCACATTCTGTGATTGTGGGTCATTATTTTCCACCCTCTGGGTTATGTTGAATCTCGTGAAGGGAACCTCCAAGAAAGGAGAGGGCTGATTTCTAGCTTGATTAATGGTGCTAACCAACCTGATTTGCAATAACACAGAGCTTCCTCCCACAGATTATTTAGATTTTATTCTTCAATTATGTCCCTCTGCTGCTGTTAGGCATGTAAATTTGAGCTAGAACATCCATCTAATTCCTGTGATAAATTCAGCTATCTCCACTTCAGTACAGTGGTGCTGTCCCTGAGCATCTCCTTGCAGCTCAGGAATTTGTACTGTTCTGCAGGAGGGTTAATAATTAGAAATATTAAATAGCTGGCTATGAAATTTTCTGAGGAAACCCCAATATTTGGTCACTGTTTTGAATCTTCCATCCTGCAGCTGAGAGAGCAGAACAAAACATTACTGTTCGAAAATCTCTGTCCTTTTCCCTTTTTTGTCTCTCACTGGTTCAGTTTCACCAGTGGAAGAAGGGAGATCAGCTCACTCTATTTGCAGTTTTTAACAGGCTGCCTCTTGCAATATTCATGTAATACCTCTTTTCATACTTTTTATAAGGGAAAGGAGTAAAAAACTGAGCCAGGGTAATACATTTGAAATTATTTTTTGAAAGAAGAGAGTGCTGGAAGGTTCCCAATATTTTCCTGAATCTTGCTGTTCCTGTCCTACAGACAGGTCCATGAAAACCTGTAAAGACTACAAGCATTTTTAAAAATAACAACACTGTGGCTTGCTTTGGGCAGGGAGGGGATGGGGGAAAGAACACAACTTTCTTTGAGGGTAGAAAACTCAAGTTGTGCCTGTGTGTTACCTCTCTGCACATCCATCCCTTGTTGCAGAGTGGATTCTCCTGACCTTTTCTGCATTCTGCATGCTGATTATCCAGCATTTCCCCTCCTCACCGTGTGGGAAAGGGCTGGGATAGCCAGTCACTCAAACTGCAGAAAAATGAAAAGGTCACCCCAGCAGCAGCCTCACTTCAGGGGCTGCATCAGGCAGCACACTTTTGGTACCTCATCTTCTTGAGAGAGACCATAATGAGGTCAGAAATCAGCACTGAAGGAAGGTCTGGAATAGGAAACCGAATATCCAAGATATGCTGCAGTCCTGAAATCCTTCCGAGCTTTGATGGCCAGGGCAGAGAATCTGGTTCACACCCCAGGTTTGTGCTGAGGATGTGGCTCCCTAGGAATAAACTGAGGAGCAAAACTGAGAGAATTCTACTGGGTGTGTTCCAAAATATCAATTTTCCTCTGTCAGGAAGAGAAAGGGAAGCAGAGCTCAGGGCTGGATTAACTACAGCAACCAACAGGACTGAGGAGTTAGCCACAAATTACTAAAATATTCCTGGGATAGCAGCACAGGTTGTTGGGAGATAGGGAAGCAGCTCCCCCCTGCCCCTCTGCAAGGTGAGGTCAGGATGGTGGGATATGGCTGTTCCTTTAATCAGGAGCTGTAATATGGGATGTGCAGGACCCTGCAGAAGGAGCAGGGCCACGAACAGTTCATGGCCAGCATGTCCCCATGCCAAGGAATATCAGGAATTGCATGCTAAGGTGGCTGGTGGCAACCAGCTGAACCTTCTGGTGAAGGAATTCATGGAGGAACCTGACAATGGCAACTCCTCAGGCTGAAAAACACCAGAATCCCTTGAACACATCCATGATTTGTCAATGTTCCACACTGCAGCCCTGCCTTGCTCATCCTCTGGGCCTTATTTCAGCTGCCTTGTCCGCTACCACAGCCCCCTCTTCATCCTCTCACCCTCCCACTGCCGTGTCCTGATTCCCTTCCCTTAGCATGGGATCCCAGGATGGTTTGGGCTGGAAAGGGCTTTCAAGATGATCCATTTTTTGTTTTATTCCCACCCCCTGCCATGGGCAGGGTCACTTCTGCTATCCCAGCTTGATTCAAACCCCATCCGAGCTGCCCCTGGGCTCTTGAGGGATCCAGGGGCAGCCACAGCTTCTCTGGGCACTCAACAGGTGATGTGTTAAATATCAAATCTGGCTCCACAAGCTCCCATTCCCTCCTCAGAGCAGAAATTCCCTGTTCCTCTGAGCTCTGACCTGGCTCCAATCCTGGATGCTGATCCCAAACATGGTGTAATAACCCTCCCCAACAAAACGCACCGGGCCCTTTCCCATGTCGAGGAAAAATAAATTAAAAGGAAAGAAAGAGAAGTGAAAAGTATAAAGGGGATTTCATGGGATTTGAATGCCAAACTCCAACAGGCTCTTCTGAAAATCCCAGCTTAAAGCAATAGATTTGTGTTCTTGCATTTCTTTCTCCTGATGTCAGTAATAACGACTCCTGAATTAGTTTAAATATCTCACATATTGCTCCAGGTTTTGTTTGTTCATTTATTTTCTGTGTTTTATGCTCAAAAAGTTAATAAAGGGAAAATTCCTCTGCGAAAGAATGGAAGAAAGAAAAGATAAAATCAGAAATAAAGGGCTGAGTTTTCATCCCATTTAAATCCACTGCTGATAATTGAAGAGGAAAGCTGTTTTAAATGAAGGATCTATTGGAAAGATTCTGTTTCTGTGTCCCCACTTACATCCTGTATATTCCAGAAACAGGTTCAAGTGCAGGGCTCTGGCAAAGTCCGAGTTTAAAATTCAGCACAGGCTTCAAGTCCATTCACTCCAATGTGACTTTTTTTTATTTGGTAAAACTTAAGTCTGAGTCAAGGTCAGTGGAGTTGAAATTAAGTCTGGAGCAAATCATCTGCTGGAGTTCTTTGCCTGGTCAGTGCTTTTATTGCTCAGCCTGGTCCAGGGGGAGGCTGGGAAGACACAAAATGTGCTGCAATTTTCCCCATAAAAAGTTCCAGAGACCTCCTTAAGTTTTCAAGTCAAATTATCACTGGAAGGATTATGAGCTGTGCTCTGAATTTCATCGGGATGAGACATCCAGGAACTGAGAGCTCCCTGCTTTCTCTGATTCATCCTGAGCTGTCCCTCTCACCCTTTGCCATCCCTGCAGCATCTGGGCTGGTGCCACATCCAGTTTTCACTCCTGGGTTGCGGGAGGGATGAAAACAAAACAAGCCCTAAAACCACACCAGAGGCTCTGAGTTCGGTGTGTCAGCCTTTGATGCAAAGGAAGAGTTTCCAGAAAACCAGCAAGGAATTTCCCTGTGGGGTTTTTTTCAGTCCACTTGAAGAGAGCCAAGACCCCAGGAGGCAGCACAGTTAAACCAGCAGTTAAACCACAGTCCTGGCCCTAATCCTGCCCTTCCTGAATTACTCTGAGACCTTCCCAGCGCTGGGCTCACCCCTGAACCCCCAAATCCCTGTTAGCTGAGGAGCTGATCCAGCTCAGCCCTGGGAATGTCCAGGCACTCCTTCACCTGAGGATTTCAGGGAGATGCCCGCCCTTCCTGCTGCACAAGCCCCTGAATGTTCAAAAATGCAGCCAGGGGTCCGAATAATAAAAACTCCCAGCGTGTTATTAGTGCTGTCAATTTAGCCAGGGATGTTATGGCACGTGTGTCACTGAGAGAGACAGAAGCTATTATTGAAATGAGATTAGAAGCATTTTGAAACATCAACAGTGGCATTATAGTTGGTAACATTTCCATCTAAAATAGATGACATTGATGCTATACAATCAACAATGCCACTGGGAATACAGTATAGAACTGAAGACTAGATTGTTTTACTCTATATTGATTTTCCCTTAGTACTTTTTGATTAACTGTCAAATCAATTAGCTCTCCCCACCCAAACATCATCTTTTTTGATGTCCCCCCTCAGAAACTCCCTGTTCAAGAGCAAACAACCCAGAGGAGCTCAAGTGCTCCAAAGTGCTCCGGAACAGAGGATTTGCAGGCAGAGATAAATCCCCACAGCGAGCCTGCTTCTCCTCATCCTGCTGGAGTCCAGCCATGTTTTTATTGAATCAGGTTCTGAAGCTGTCTAAGGCACTGAAGGATCTGATTGTAGCCTTGCCGTGATGGCCTTTTAAAATAAAATGTGTGGCATTTTCACAGTGACATAATGTTCCTTCAGCTCGGCAGAGACAGCGTGGCTACAACTTGTTTGACCAGCTTGGCCTTCCCATATTCTAAATCTATAAATCCATCCATCCATCCATCCATCCATCCATCCATCCATCCATCCATCCATCCATCCATTCTCGTTTCCCAATATTTACACAGCCACACACCTTGATAATTTTATCTTTATCCCACAGAAGCTGTAGGAAAATGTTATTAAAGATGGGCATTAAGGAGAATCGGTGAGACACCAGGGAATTCGCCCAAAGTCACAGGCAGGCCCAGAACCCATCTGGTTTTCCCAATTACAAGCCTCTCACCTGAACTGGAATAGTCAGGAAAAAGGGAAAAGAAGGTTTCAATCTGAAACAGAAGCTGAGAACTCGTTCAGCTCCTACAACAGCTTCCCACCTGAGCAGTAGTGACTGGCAGAGGAGCAGCAGAAAGCTCAGCCAGACTGAGGCAAGACTCCAAATTTCAGAAGTTCAGAAACTTGTTGGACCTTGTTTTTTTCTTGTATTTTTTATTCACTAACCACTGTCTTGTTTCTACACCTTCTCTTTGTTTCTCTAATTCAAACTGTGTTCACTGTGAGCTTTGAAAGTCTCCTGGGGATGCTGTACGATCTCCATGCAGCAGGGCAGATAAAATGGACAGTAAAGGAATATTTGCATGACCTGCAGTGCCTGTAGGGCCAGACATTTCTGTGGGCTTGTGCAGCCACAGCAGCTCCAGCTGTGGTGCCCTGGCAGCCTGAATGGAGGTGGCAGGGAAGGCAGGGAAACCTCAGATCCACAGGGCAGGGGATTGTCTGGGACAGGTCCTGGATAATTCCCAGTTCCCAGTCCCTGCGAGGCCTTGGGACAGCACACAAGAAATAAAGATTAAAAAAGACTCTAATAAAGACTTCCACTGTCCCACTAAAATCCAGATCACCCAACCAACCCTACAAGGCTTCACTTCCCTCCTGCCTGCTCCCCAGAGCCCTCAGGAGGGACAAGGATCCCGATCCAAGCCCGAGCTGCCCCAGTGTTGGGTGCAGGAGCCACAGTGGAACCAGCTGCTGCTGCCACGCCGCCAGCCAAGACTCTCATTTGTTTTGGCTGGCGCTGAAGAATCAGCTTAGGCATCTCTGAGAACAAAATGGTGCGTGGAACAGGGCCAAGCTGCAAAAGATAAGAAGCAATAGGAGTCGCAACAGATTATTTGTCTGGTAAAACAGAAGGAGAATCCTATCGGGGGAAAAATCCGAGCGGGTCCCGGTCCAGTGCTGCAAACGGGAGCTCTGTTTGTGCAGCTCCTCTCGGGCTGCAGGAACAGGTGCTGAGCTGCAGCTATTCCTGGGGAATAACAAATCGCTGCTGCCGAGGAGCAGTGACAGCAGAGAAGTGATTTCTGCACAACTGCTGGGGAGAGGAAGGCTCTGCAGTGACATGGCAACGCTGCCGGCAGGGCTGGAGGGGAGGGATGCGAGGATTCAGCCAGAATAAACACGAGGAACAACGGCAGAAAATAACTGCTGTGCTCTCCTGTAATGTTGGGAAGGGAGCTTGGGTTGAAGATTAGCCACAGCCTTCCCCAAGTGATTCTCAGCCAGGCAATTAATCTCTCTGGAACTGGACCGAGGATAAATCTTATCAGCTCCTCGTGTGTTTCAAATAGATTGGGCCCATTTCCTCCCTGGCTTTTACACAGGAGGGGGAAAGAGCAGCGAATATAAGTGAGAAGAGATGCAACCAAACAGATCCCAGCATGGTTTGGGTCAGAAATCACCTTAAAGCTCATCCTGTTCCACCCTGACACCTTCTGCTATCCCATCTCCAAGCCCTGTCCGACCTGGCCTTGGGCACCACCAGGGGTGGAGCAGCCCCAGCTGCTCTGGGCACCCTGAGCCAGGCCCTCCCCATCCTCACAGGGAGGAATTTATTCCCAATATCCCATCCAAATCTACTGTCCTTCAGCTTAAAGCCACCCCTTGTTGTCCTGGCACCGCATGCCTTTGGAAATCCAACCCGAAAGAGGAGAAAAATATTGAATTCAGTAATCAAATATAAGGTTAATAAGCAGTGAGTGATGGCTGGCACACATACAAGGATTAGGTTCTCACCTGACACACCCCAGTCTTGCTGAAATAGCCTTCAAGGACCTAAAGTAATTTTTATTCCATAAAGGGACCTAAAGTAATTTATATTCTATGTCACTTCCTTAGTCGAATGTGAACTTAACTTCAAAGCTAAGTTTAAAAGTTAAAAACACTGATTCACTTTTTAACAAAATCACTTCTTTAAAATAAAATTAAGATTTAGCACCAAATTCATTCCAAGTCTTCCCTTTCAGATGTAGGTTCATTCCAACCCAACTATCAACTGGGAAATAAAACCCAGAGAGGAGGCTCTGAGCAGGCACAAAACAACGCCCACCCTCAGCCTAAACAACTGAATTTGCACATATTTTGTGCTGAAAACCCAAGGAAAATACAATAGCAGTGTGTATCTTGGTTTCTCAGCTCCACGAGAGGATGCAAGGAGACAGATTGCTCCTCCCTGTGAACCCAGGCTGCCTCAGTGTGCAGCATCTCTTAAAATTCAGGATGTTAAAGCCCTTATGATAAACACATCTCTGCAGCCAGAGGGATTTTTAATCTCCCTTGATTTACAGGCATTTCATTGCATTTGAGTATAACTTATTTTAATAACGTGGTGGAAATTGCAGCGGGGGCTAATTAGAGCAACTAAGTTAGTTAGATTTGTGTGCATTTGGAAAACAGGCTGCATCTTTTTTAATAGGATAATCTAAATGGATCACCCTGACCTGCAGAGCTTCCCTGTAGGTACCAGGACACTTCTGCATTTCTCTGAATGAGGTAACTCCGTTGGAATTAAGGGACAAAGATAATTTATCCCCGTGAGGGTCAGATCCCACAAATTTTTGGGCACCTTCCCTTCCCACAGAAATTGTGGGAGGTCTGGGCAGCTCAAAACCTGGCTGGACTGAACCCTGAGAAAAAAACCCCTCTGCTTTCACTGCCATGTCATTAATAGATGCTTGACTTGCCAGCAAGCCCCACAGTTTGGGATTTTTAAGCCTCACAGTCATGGTCTTAAACTAAATTACAAAACCATTAGGCCTCAGCCAAATCTGAGTTCCTTCAACACCACCAGGCTGGTTTGAATTTTTCCCAACTTGAGGTCGTAGTCTACAACTAATTCAAAACACATTGTGGAGGTCAACAAACCTGTCCCTGCCTCTCCCTCTTGTCTTTTTCCTCAAGGTAAGTTCTCAGACCTGATCATCTTCAGATCTTTCTACAGATAAAGAAGAGGAACAGCCTATTTTGGGGTACTGAGTCATTTCCACCTGCATTTTAGGGTAAGGTGGCTGGCATCCTACAAGGAGAATTTATTTCTGCACAACCAGATGGGAATAGCAAACAAAACATCCACCAAACACCATTCTGCTCTCTGCCACCCTCCACTGACCTTCCCAAGCCTCTGTTGGCCCAATTCTAAGGAAATTATCTGACTTCCAACAGTTCCTTCATTTAAATGAGGAAAGGGAAAATTATCCCTTCGTTCTGCATTTCCAGGGTTTCCCTATCTCACATTGGAATGAAGAAAAGCTCCACCTGGGCTCAAGAAAAAAAGATGGGGAGCATCTTTGATCCCCTTTGAAATTTCCACAGAAGGATTTAATTTAATTTTCCAGGCTTCTTTGCCTTTCTCCTGCAATAATGGCTGATATCATTTAGTGCAGAGCACAACGACAGCCATTAAAAATGGTTATTAGTCTGGAACTGCCTTCTTAATGGGAAACACACATGCCACACTCTGGGAGTTCAATGTTTTTTAATAGACTTGGAGGTAAATGCCACTGTGACCCTTCCTTTTCAGCAGGGAGGGAGAGAGAGAAAGAGGAATACGTTCCTTGGGCTGAGATTTTGCCCTTAGGCAGAGCCTTGGGCGGGAGGTGGAGCAGCTCCACCGCTGCCCTGGGGAGGGACAGAGGCTCTGAACGCTCCTCTGAGGATGTGCAGCTCTGCTGCAGGGGAGGAGGATGCATTAGCGCTCCAGCATCCCTGCTCAGCTGGTGCCGAGCAGCAGAGCCATGGCTCAGCAGACTGACAGCCTTCTCCTCCCTCTCCTGCCTCCTCCTTCCCCCAGGCACAGCGGGACCTTTGCAGGGCCGGGGTGCCCTTCAAGGTGACCCTGGCAAAGCTCAGACAGACACGGAATCTGCGGGTTCCTGGCATCAGGGCCGAGCCCAGCTCCCCATGCCTGGCCAAATGCCCTGTCTGGAGCAAGGGATGCTAAAAATTCCTGCCTTGGGGAAGAGTAAATCTGGATTTCCCAACTTTCAGCAGGTTGAAATATCTCAGTGTGGTGTGAGACTGCACATCAACATTCAGGAGTAACATCAGTAAGAGTTTTCTTTATTTACTTCCCATCTCCTCCCACACCTGAACCTGCTGTTTAAAAACACAACTTGGGACCTCTTAAATGAAAATAGCAAAAGCACCATCCCCACTGCAGTGTAAGGAGCTGAGGGCTACTAGACCCGATGGAAAGTCTCTAAACCCACAGCTTTCTCTAAATCCAGTGTTTTCACCTCTTTACCTCACCCAACAAAGACATCCCCCTTCCTCAAAGCCTATTTCACCAACGGGGAATTTGATTTGCACTGTCAGGGAAGCTCGGATGCCTATCTGATGTTTGCATTAGGGTTTGTTGTTGTTTTTGCTCCTTTCATCACCTTAGAAAGGCCACACAATGATTGCGTGATGCTGAGACTTTTGACAGATGTAACATATGTGCAACAATATTTATCATTTATTTAGCATGCTGGGTAGAGCGGCTGGCAAGGCTCTGCCATGCCTGACTTAAAGGCTGCTGGCATTTCCATTAGATAAAATCCCATCATGCAGGGGGTTAAGAATTCAGGCATTTCAAATCGCATCAGGCTGAATCATGATTCAAATCAGAAAAGCCAGTTTTTGGTTCACTAAGACAGAGTGGGGCTAGGGGGAGGGTCAGGAGGAGCAGGAATGGATGGCAGGTCACGAATATGTTCTTCTTTTTCAACGGATGACCAGGCTAATGCTGTCTGGGTTTTCAAATAACTGGGGGAGAGGGGGTTCTGCCCAAGTCCGAGGAGCTCTCCCATCCTCGGCGTTTCACGGTGGGATTTTCAAAGGCATCCATCTCCCTGCCTTGCTGCTCCAGCCAGTTTTGGTGGAAGCAGACATAAGCCAGTAGTCATCCTCTTTGAAAAGCCCACTGCAAAGTGTCTGGCAGATGCATTTTAAGGAGCACATGCCTGCCAGACACGGGAATTCTCCTGCTCCGCGCCGAGGTCCTGCAGCTCTGGGGAGCAGAGAGGAAAATCCGTGCTGATGGAGACAGGCAGCAAGACCACGACAGCCAGAGCCCCAGGTCGAGCTCAGGAGCTCAACATCCAAATCCTCTGGGCTGTCTCAGTGTCTGTCAGGTGTGATTGACACTTCAGACCCCAAATCAGTGCTCAGTGCAAACATCCTTCCTTAAGCCATCCTTAAAATCAAGATTCAGCTTATGGCTTTAATGGTAATTTCGATTTATTTTCATTCTCAAGGAAAAAAGGATTAAAAACCCCACCCAGACAACCAAGGACTGCCAATTTATCCTGACCCTGACTTGTCTGAAGAGCAGTAAGAGGAGGCCTTTAAGTTCTGCCCAGTTGCAGCTCTCCCTGTTCTCATGGAGCAGCAGCATACCGCACATTTCAGAATTAGGGCGAGAGGGAGAGATAAGACCGTGGGGCTGAGCACATGAAAGGAATGTGCTGGGTGTGGGGAGATGGTGCTGAAAGGAAGAAGAGTTTTATGTGGGCTGGAAAAGGCTCGGGGAGAGCGGGGTTATGGGAGGGGGAGCTGTGTGTGCCAGCGGGAAGGCGCACGCGTGGCAGGAGAACGGGCTGGTTTCCCTGCCAGTCCTGCTTTCCAAGGAATAAAGAGAGGCTGGTAAAAATCCTGAAGTCCAAGATACACTTTTTGGGAGGGGTTTTGGCTTCCAGGTGGAAGGAAGAAGTGCCCTGCAGTGGCAGGAACACAGCCAGGGTGGCTGTCCCTGAGCCCTGCAGACCTGGTCTGGGGCTAAGAGAAGGTTTGGGATTTTTCCCTCTGACCATTCTGCACAAATCCACCTCAAGGTAATATTTATGAAGCCCACTGTCTATTCTGGAGGGCTGTTGTGTTTGTTTGGTTTGAATAGCCCTGGTTTTGGCAGCAGGGCTGAGGAAACCGCACATTTTTACAAGATTCCAAAGTGAAAAGAGACCTCGGCACTGAGCACAAAAGCACACAATGGTGGCAGAACATTATTTGCTGAGTAAATCCAGAAAAAAGCCCAGGAAATATGAAAATACAGCAACACAGAATCTGCAAATTCTGGTCTTTAGCCTGGGCTCTGCTGTCTATGGATGGGGTGACCTTTGCTGAGCCACTCCACGTCTTCGTGCTACTCTTGCTCCTCAGACCTTGGGTTTGCTTCCCCCGATTCCAACTCTGGGCTCTGAGCCCACAGCACTGGGTCTGCTGCACTCCTGACCTTTGTGGGCACTCATAGCTGCTCCTGGAGCACCAATAAATGTCTGCATTCAATATTTCACCTCAGCCCACAGCGCTCCCTGGCCAAAGAGGAGATCGAGATAATCGGAATATTAGAGGCTGATATTATTCCTGTTAAAATTCCTGGGTGGGAGTAAATAAATATTAGCCCTCAGCCTAGAAAACAGCCTGTCTGATTTAATTTTTGCTGGTTTAGATATTAAAATTCAGGCCTGGGTATCAGGTGTGGGAGCAGGGAGTCGCTCCTTTGTCTCGGATAAAAGCGACTCTCCTGATTTTACACCACTGCAGCATCCAAGGCTTTGTTCCAGAGAGCCTCACGTAGATCCCTGCCGGTGATAAACCGGGAAGGAATGACCTAAAAGTGGTTCTTTTCTTTTTAATATCTATTGAAATGCTGGTTTTGTACCTGCCAGCCCTTCTGCTAGGGGTTTGCTCCTCCAGCAGCAGCAGCAGCCTCACTACAAAGAGCTTGCACCAAAGCCTCCCATTTTCCTAACAAAAGCAGCACATGAACCCCCTCTATAAATGGTGGGGAGCATTTTCCTAAAATCAATCAGCCTCTATTATTCACTTGAAGCCCAATCTCATTGTCTACTTCTTCCTCCGGAGGCCGATTTCTGCCAGGTAGAAAATTAAGTTTCCTCCACTTTTCTTCCCTACACAATTTTTCAGTGTTTCGGCACCGTTGTTCGGTGTGGGAAAGCGACTTCCTGTCTCAATAAACAAGTGCACACAAGGCTTTTCTGGACACATAATGGGCTCTTTTTTTTTTTTTCTCTTTTTTTTTTTTCCCTTTTTTTTCTTTCTTCTTCTTCTTCTTTTTTTTTTTTTTTTATTTTATACAAAAATCATTCCACACTTAACACATCAATGAAGCCACTTAAGCTCTACTGCGTCTGAATTAAAGGGGGAATTGTGTGATCAAAGAGTGTGAAGGAACCACACATGGAGTTCTTCAGACACTTTACTTTTGTTACATTTGATACATAACAAACCCAATAAATATGCTTATCCCAGTAGCCCATTTCATTATCTCATATCCTTATGTTTAAGAGCATTTCCTTCAAGAGCTGCTCTTTCTCCTTTGTTTTTTAAGCATCATAGTTTTGAGGCGGTTTATTTTAAATGAAGATGCTAAAAAGAGAGAAAAAAAAAAAAAAAAGAATGTTTTTTGGCTCTTTTTTTCCTCTAGGTGTGCTCAAACAAGACCAAAAATCCATCTCAACTGAATTTTTTGCCTGGATATATTTATTCATACAAGAAAACAGCCACAAGTGCATTAACCTCAGTTATTAGACACAAGATTTGGACAAGGAAGGTTTCCTAAAATTCTTCACAATAATTCTCCACAAATTCATTCCTTTTCTTCCATCATAGATTGAACCACTTGGAAAAATATCGATTTTGTGTACATTGATGCTTTCAGTGCTGAGAATAATTGCCTGTTTGCAGCTAAATTATTAAAAATAATGAAGATTGAAGCCCGCCCATTTTTTTATCCTGTTGTTTCACATGGAAGTGACCAATTTGTCCAGCCAGAAAAGAAGCTGCAGGGTCTGATTTTTGGGGAATTGCTGATATTTGTAGCCAGGAGTGACATGTGGCTGGTCAAAGAGCTGTCAGACCTGAGCCAAAATGGGACCTTGTTCAATGAGCTGGAGGTTTGGGGGGTGATTTTTAGCCAGATGGACAAATCCACTGGTCCTGCGAGGAATCTGTAATTCCAGAAGGAATTTCAACAGGATTTCTGCTGGAAATCGCATGCCCAGGACTATATTTAATCCAGTCTACCACAAATAACCATGGCAAAAGCATCCACCAAAGCTCCAGGATAACTTATCTGGGAGGAAATGACAGGTGCTTTTAGCAGAGTTGCTCATTAAAAGGCATTTCAAAACGTAATTTTTAAAATTGCCTTTGTATCTTTTTGTTTTTCCCAGCTTCCCCTCCACTTTCCCCAAGGGGTCCTGACAGAAATGCTCAAGACAGGAGGTTTTATATCCCCTGCAATGGTGAGATCAGCCCCTGTTTGCTGCCACACACAAACTCCTTTTTCTTTTTCAAAAAACTGAAGAAGAAAATGATCCTGCCCTAAAATCGTGGACTGAATTGAACGCATCCAAATGCTTCTCACGTGCAGCAGTGGGGGAAAAAAAGCACCTGAACCACCAGAAAAACAACAAAAAACCCCTAATAAAATATATTTTCTGCTCTGTTTAATTCCTATCAGTAAATATCTTTACAAATATGCTTTTGTGATGAGCACAGCCTGGTTGGAGCTGCCTTTGTTTCGAGGCTTCCCAAATCAAAACAAGCAAGCAAAACAACCCCCTGCCAGCAGGAACGGGGCTCCACTCACTCCTAAGTAGGGCACATCCCTCTCCCCATCCCAGCCCGTCCTCATCAGCACCCAGCCAAGCCCAGCCGAGGTAAAAATTGAAAAATTTGACCTCAGCCATGAGCTAGAAATTCTTTTTATACCTCAGAGACCTCCAACTCTCGAGCAACGGAGTCCTGAGCACCAATTTAGCAATGTTTATCCATTATACAGCTCCTGAAATCATGGGAGTCTGTGACAGCATCTGAAAGGGGTGGGAAATTATTTCAACACTCGTGGTTGAGGAGGAAAATCTGGAAAAAAAGCCCAAAGAGAACCAAGAATTTCAAAAGGTAGAAGGCAATGAGGAGTTTTGGGTATTGGTTTCCCAACCTCATCCTTTACAGACTCAGGATGGGCACCTGACGCTCTGGGATTGCTTCAGGTCACGATTCCACACCAATATTTCATTTAATTCCTGCCAAGAAAGTGCCTGATGAGGAGGGAGAAGAGAATCAAAGCCAGCAGCCTGGCTGCTACCAAAAATTAATGCTAAAATATCAACCCAAACTGCCACGCTCATCCTTTGATTGTGGTGCACAGGGAAACCTTTATTTATAGTAGTGGCATCCAAATATACGGGAAATTTTCTACATTTCTCCTCCTATTGTTGCTTTTTTCTCGATGCAAATCCATTCTGGTCATTAAATCAAGAATTGAAGAAGTTTTTAGCAGCAGCTGGGTGGTAAAATTCTGTTCTAACTCCCTTAAGTTGCATCCCATTTATTGGTGGTGGGGAATATCTGCCCCACTCACTTCCATTCCTAAAATTATCTGCTTGAAAGAAATAGGAAGAACAGAAAAACATTCAAAGTATTTTTATAATGTCCTTTTTTTTTCTCCCCACAATTGAAATCCTTATGAAATTTTGGATTTCTGCCTCATTTTCTGAGCAGGAGCTTTTAAAGGTGACTGTCCTGGGTGTGGTTCTAATTGTTTTTTGCTCCTGAGAAGAAATGTTTTGGGGAAAATGAAAAGAGAAATAATCAATTAATAGCATTTAAACCAGCCTGATTGCAAGAATTTGAGGGAAAAGGTGGAAAGGCTGCAAAATTTGCCTGAAATCTTTGCCAAAACACTTAACAGGTGATGAAACAAAGCAGCATTTGGGGTTTTTTTTACACATTTAATTGAGAAAAGAAATCTCAAAAACCCACTGATGCTTCCCCAAATGACTGCAGACATTTAGTCTGGCAACACGTTGTACCTAATGATTAAACCAATTCCCCAACCAGAAATTTTTAATCTTGATGGAAATTGGGAAGCAAATTTCAAAAAGGAAGAAGTGGATTTTTGAATGGGGTGACTTGGCTTTTCCTGCTGCATGAAATAAAGTTTCCCTCGTTGCCTTAATTCAATTAAACTTAAAACCTGCCCTGGGAGAAGCCTGAAAAAATTAGAAATTTGTCTTAATGTGTAAATTAAGTTATTTCTATGGATGTAACAATCCCCAAAAAATCTACCATGTGGACAAAAATGATCCTCCACTGGTTTTGATGTGGAAGTGAAGATTTATTTCAGCTTTTAAATTTGAAAAGTGTAGCCTGGAAATTTCACATTTTCCCTTGACACTTTACAATGGATTATTTGAGTCCCTGAGCCCAAAATTGTTAATTTTTTTTGAGCTGTAGCCACCTTTTCTCATACAGGAAAAATATCATCAGGAATTAGGGAAGCGCCTTTCACTAGCATTTCCTAATTCCAGATATTTTTAGGCCACTGAAGGAGATGTTAATCCTGCAATCAGAATAGAAATAAACTGGTTTTCACTGTAATTCTTGGCAGAAAGGGAGTTCCAGCAGCCTCTTTTGCTCCAATAGTCCATGAAAATCCTCCCCACCAACCTCAGCACAAAAAAATAAAGGACAACTCCAAGCCAGGCTGGACTAAAGGAAATCAGGTCCAGGGTTAATTTATTGGTTTGGAGTGAGCAGAAGCCTTAGGGACACACACAGTGTCCCCTTTCCTAAAGGAAAATTATTCCATATTGGAAATAAATTCCTCAGAGATCACTGGCACAGCCATCCCATGGCAGTGGCTGAAAATCAGACCTAAAATCTGGAGGTCATAATGAGATTAAAATGAGTTGCACCTCAGAGAGGAATAGTGAAAGCAGATAAAAATTCAGGTTTTTTAATTTGAGGAGAATAATCCCAACCAGATCCTGGATTGCCACAGCTGAGATATTTTAGTATCATTCAACAAAAAAGCCACTGTCACCACACTGTCCTTCACAGCTACCCCTCAAGTCTCCAACTACATTTTCCAAGTGCACTACACTGCATTTTAACTGATTTAAAAGAAAATAATGAAAAATGAGTGGTTTCAGTGCCTCCAGTGAAAGATGTTGGCTGTTAGCACTGAAACAAGACTGGGAAAAGGTGGATCTGGACCTTAACCTTCAGTGGAGCTCCTGAAAGCAGCGATTCTGTGTGAAAAAGAGCTCAGAAATGTGTATTTTATTTAACATGGAGCAAGGAGCACCTTCCTCTGGCTGTTCCACAACTGCATCTCACTCCCAGCACAGCCTGGGTCACTGCAAGGGAAGATTTGCAGCCCAGGATATAAGTCATGATGAGCTAAAGTGGGAATCTGAGCCATGGCATTTTAATTTCAGACATATTCAAAGGCAGGAGAGTCACTCTGTTCTGCCTGAACTTTAGATAAGCACACGCTGTGCCATGGTTCTGCTTTCCTCACAGCATTCCTCAAATTTTCACTGCAGTAGGAGGAAAGAGAGAGGGAGAAAAAAAAAAAGGGAAAAAGAAAACAAGGGAAGAGACAGAGAAAGGGAATAAATTTAGTTTCCAGGTGTTTTATTGTGTGGATTCAATCAAAACTCAAACAGCCGAAGCTCCTCCAAGACCTCGCAGAGCCTTCCTCACCTTCCAGAGGAAACTTCTGGAGGCCTGGGAGGCTTTTCCTGGGCTTCTCTCCCACCACAACAGGACAGGGCTTTTCCTGAGCTCCAGAGAAGGAATCTCTTTGACTTCCACTTCGGAGGGAAGGGGTGACTCCAAACCCTGATATGATTTAAAAACTTGGTGTTGGAGAATCAGCTATCCCCCATGAGCCAGGGCACAAAGCTGAAGGAGTTGCTGAAACACTTCCAGGAGAGTTTCCTGAGTGAGGTTCCTCATTTTTTTCTGCTGTTCTGAGGGTCTTTCATACCCTGACCATGTCCAAATACATTTCCATCCACCCAGCTGAAGCTTTAGCCGCTGCATTTTTTGGTGTTGGGATCAGAACACGGGGTTAAAAATGCTCAGAAATCCTCAAGTCCTGATCTATCACCGATTCAGGTAGCAGAAATATAACTAAAAAATAAGACAGTAAGATAAATGATACACACATCAATAGACAGAAGCAATTAATTAGATATAGCTGATAGATGTTCAGTCCTTTCTCAAGTAAAACAAATACCAGCTCCCAGGATTTGGTTTTTCCCTTGTATTGTGAAATTTGATCAATTAATCTTAGTTAGAATGCCTTTTTTTAAGAAAATCAATCAGCACTTTAATTTTTGAGCAAGTTCATTCCTTCCTTTGCTAATTCCCACGTAGCCTTTTCTCCTCCTGGAAGTTCATTTTCGAGCTGGCATTTTGGCTCCCATTTTGTTCCCCAGCAAAGACCCCGAGCCAGACAATAACAGCCAAACCTATTCCTTTCTTACCAGATAACACTCATGTCTTGTTACAGAATTCTCAGGCTGTAAATCAACTTGAAAAGCTAATTTAAGGATATTCACTTGCACTATTCAGGGCTGTATAAACATTCCAAATTCCAATTTTTCATCGAGACATATGCGAGCATTTAAAAGGGGCTTTAAAGAGCCATTTTGCAGCTGAAGGGAGAAGATCGAGCTCCAGCGTTTTATTTCTTTTCCTCCAACGAGGTTATCATGTAATATTAATACACAAGGAAAAAAAAAAAAATAAAGTATTTCCAGTTCCTCTGTGTATTTATGAGGTCCTAAGGGATGGCAGAGTTCCTTTAGCCCAGAGGAAGGCTGGAGGAATCTGCAGGAATGAGAGCGACTGTTGAAACATCAAATACGCAACAGAATTTGTTCGTCCGGCGCGATTTCTTGCCCCGGTGCTGTGGTGTTGGTTTTCACTGTATCTGCTGGTTTAATTGTTTCTGCCTGTTCAGTCCTTTGTCTGCCCAAACCCCCTCGCCTTAGGGAAATTTCAGAATCAAAAGGTAGGACGGGGTTTGGGCAGGAAATGAACGCTGGTGGCGCGGCGGAATGAAAGGAGAAAGTTCAGGAGTGGCTCGAGGAATGGGTGGATTCATATAAATTTTAGGGCATCTCCCTCTCCCTCTGCTCTTTTTGTTGTTGTTGTTGGGGGTTTTTTGGTTGGTTCTGTCGTCACTAACCCAAATAAACCTCACAAACCCTGGGTTTGTGACTCTGGAATGAAAGGAGAAATTTCAGGAGTGGCTCAAGGAATGGGTGGATTCATACAAATTTTAGGGCATCTCCCTCTCCCTCTGCTCTTTTTGTTGTTGGGTTTTGGGGGGGAATTTTGGTTGGTTTTATTGTCACTTCTCCAAATAAACCCCACAAACCCTGGCTCTGTGGCTCGACCCTGCTGATGGAAAGCTCTGCCTCTGCTTTGGTGCCATCCCAACCTTTCCTGCTCCCCGTGGATCCCTTCCCACTCCCAATGGATCCCTTCCCCATGTGGGAGGTTGTGGACACAGAAAGAGGGAGAGGGAGCAAGTCTCAGGCTTCTATTTTGGGTGGGGAAGAGCAGAGTGAGCTCCCAAAGTTCCTGGTGCAGCGCCCATGGCACACTCCGGGAAAATAAACAGAGCTGGCATCAGGATCTGGGCAAGGAATTTTCCTTTTCCCCCTTTATTTTTTTTAAGTGCACTCCATTTTCCCTGCCTCTGCTGTCTCTCCCTTTCCCATTTTTCTTCCTCTGATCTCTTTGGACAAAAGATTCCACAATCAGAGATGCAGACACCAAGCAAGGAGGAGATGTACTTAAAATGCCACATGGCCAATAAAACCTATTTTACAGCAGATCTCACCTTTAACAAGCAAATTGACCACTGTAAGAAGAAAAATGGCCCAAAATCCTGGAATAGAACAGCCCCCACCACCTCAACCCTCAACTGCAGCTATTTAAACAATTCTCTGAAATATACCCAGATTTAAAAAAAATAATAATAATTCTTAAAAAAACCCACAATACTGGGAGTTTCAGTGCTCACCAACCAAAAGGTATGAGGCCACAGATTTCAGGAATTAATTTGGGTTAATTCAGATGGCAGAGATGAGGTAGGCAAAATAACAAGCAATTACCTTTTCCTGCCTTTGAAGAACAATGAATTTGGGAACTGGTCCAACTTCAGGAAGAGTGATTACAGATTTTTCTGCTCAGAGAAACCTCTCCCTCCTCAAGACATACAACACATATGTACTTTTTATGGCCATCCACTTATCTGTATTCCATAACACTTGAAGGATTAATTAAAGATAAAATTCAATTATTTATTACATACCCTGCTAATTATTTTTGAAGCTCCATAAAGAGAGCAGGAAAAGCTGTCCAACACAAGCCATAATTAAGCAGAAAGGCAGCATTTGTGTGGTCACTTGGCAAATCCAACATGCAAAACGTTTATCATTTAACCATTTCCTTTATATTGTGCACCGGGCTAGAAGGGTTTGAAAGCTGGGCAGAATGACAAATTCGACTTAAATCTAATTTTGAGGAGGGAATATCTATTTCGACGAGTTTCGACAATCACTTTAGTGGATAATAAGCAACGTTAAATAAAACATGTAGCTAAATAGGCATTAAAGGCCTTTTTACATACTTGGAAGAAAAGAAAACAGTTTTTTTCTCTTTTTTTTCCCTCTTTTTTTTTTTTTTTTTTTATTTTATGCTGCAGACTGCAGGCATTTTGGTCTATCTCTGTCAAGTGCAATTCTTTCTTGATGAATGACAAGGTACGATAATAGGCTGCCGTTACCAGGGCAACCAGACAGCAGAGCTGTGTGCCTTGAATTTTGTCATCTGAAAATGAAACCAGAAGCAAAAGAAAAGCTGAGAATCGAGCGACAGATTAACTCTGAGAGGGGGGGGACTGTCGGGGGGAGAGAGAGCACAGGAGGAGGAGGAGGAGGAGGAGGAAGGAGAGAGCAAGGAGGGGGAGAGGGGGGCTGCATTACAAGCAATTAAAATTACTGTAATCTCTGCTCGCTGTGTGTGTCTGGGTTGCAGTTGCAGCTATCATTTGTCAATAAGCTTCCAGCCCTGTTTTCCCCACAGCTCTCTTTGTTCCAGAAATGTCGAGGGGGGGGATTAAAAAAAAAAAAAATAAAGCTTTAAAAAGTACATTTCAGGGCACTCACCTTTACAGGAGGTGGATCTGCAGCGTTGCTCCCAGCAGCTCTCCCAGTCCCTCCCAGTCCCACCCAGCCCCTGAGAGGCTGCAGAGGGCAGCTGAGGGTGGGGATGCAACACTTATTTCTGGGCACAAGAATTCCCCAAGGATTTACCCCATGGCTTCACCTGGGCCTGGGAAAGTCTCTTTGGATCAGAGACAACCCCACAGGAATTGGTTTTGTCTCACAGGGACAAAGTTGGGGACATTGAGCCAAAGGTTGAAAGCAGAACATCTCGAGAGGGACCAGCTCACCAACTCCAGCCTGGGATCACATTTAAACACCAGGATGGCTGGATCTGGGCTTGGACTTTGTGGAGATGAGCTAAAACTGTCTCCTTTGTGCCCATAAATTCCAATCAAATGGAATCAACACACACACAAGCCTTGGGTTTATAAAATGTGCCCAAACTGCAAAGCTTAAGCTGTAGGTGCACGGTGTAAATGGCTTCACAAACTCAAAATATTCCCAGCTGAGCCAAAAACTCTGCCTGCCCAAGCCCCAGGAACTAAACCTGTAGCAAATTTCCTCAGCCCCGTAACCTGAGACCTCACAATATTCGTGTTTCACCCTCTTCCATTCCCTCCAGAGATTTTTACGGACGTGTTCTCTCCCTAACCTCCTGGGTTCGCAGATTAAACCTCACTCCTGCAGTTCTGTGGAAGAGCTGTTGATAAAATAAACCTCCTGTAATTTCTCTGCAGTCCCTCAGGCAAAACTCCCCGTGCTCCTTGCGCAGTGTGGGTGAATCATTAGGCTCCCATACCTCAGAAATTGGCATTTCTGCCAAGTTTAAAGATGAGGAAACCGCCACAGAGAAAAAGCTGCCTGAGTCAGACCCTTTGAAGAGTCCATGGGACTCTTTCCCCCTACTTCAGTTTGGACCAGGCTTTAACAGCACTTGAAAAAAGGACTTTGGATTCCTGGCTCACAACTTCAGGTCTCATTAGGCCAAACTTCTTCCCAACGAGCTTTCTCGGAAAACACTGATTTAAAACGTAGTTAATTCAATTAAAAGAGAATGCAAAGCAATAAATGTTGCCTAACCAAAATTACTCCACCTTTGCACAGGAAAATTATGCTCTGAGCGTGTCAGTCATAGAGATGACATGTTCTGGAAATAAAAATTCATAACCTATGCATGTTTTTACACGGGCAAGTCAGCTACCTGATTTCTAAGGTATCTAAAGGAAGTGATCATCCCTCATTTTTCTCCATGGTTTAAATGGGTTATAAAAGAATGACTTAATTTTTTGGCATCTTGACCACCTTTGAATATTTTCCATGGAAGAAATGAAGTGGTTTTTCTCAATATCATCATTCGTGTGATCGGCTTTTTTGCCGTGGCAAGCCCAGGACGTTTGAGTTGTGCTGATTTATTTTTGCCTGCCTGTTCCCCCTTGCCTGTGTGTGCGTGGCACTGAGGAGAGGAACCCCTGCTAGCTCTGGCAGCAGCAGCTTCGTTCCACGTGGGCTAATTAGCACTGGGTGTTTTGGGAGGGAATGTGGCATTTTGTACACTTACACCAAGTTTTGGAGCTGGGTCAATGTCGTCTCCATGTTCCAGCTGAGCACACGTATCAGGAAGCCAACAGTTTGATTTTTGGGGTTGAAGGAATGATCTGGCTGCTCCTCCAGTCTCCATCCAAGCAAGTGGTCAACAGGGCAATGACAAACTTGTCTTTAATGCAAGCTGATTCCAAACCTTTCATTTCAAAGTTGGCTTATTCCTTCTTTTCCATTCAGTTTTTGAAAGGCAACAGGAATCTGCACTAGAATTTGTCACCAGCTGCATTTACAATATGTGTTACTCCTGATGATCTAGTAACCCCCAAACTGGTTTTGTCCAAAGCAAAAAGGGGTTTTATTATTAAGGGTGTTTTTTTTTAAATTTCCTTTTTCTATTATTTCATTTTTTTTTCCTATTTCCCTCTTGTATCCTTTCTGCATTCTCCTCTTTGTGCATTGTGAGAAAGGAAGAAAATGAATTCTGCTTTATTTGAGTTACTAATTCCCACAAATCAGGAGAATTGGATAACACATAAAACTGCAGCCTTTCTCCAGCTACCACACATCAATTCTATTTTTTCCCCCCATCATGTAGCACAGGTGTATTTCACCATTTGGGAAGTCTCATGGCAGAACCATAAAAACCATTTGGGAAATGCTTCTTGAAACCTTGGGAAATGCTCCTTCAAACATCGGGCAGTTCTACCTGTTTTGGTCAAATAAAAGCAATGTTTTAAAAAAATATTATTTACATATTGATCATTTTGATTAATTCTACACTGTTTTTCTCATAGTTGAGTGTGTGTAGAGCACAGCCACCATGATTATTTTAAATTTAGGACTGAATTAAGGCCTCAGAGTTGTCTTAACCCACTAGACCATCCTGCTTTTTTAATCTTCCCTCTGTGCACCTCTGTGTTAACTCAAGCTGGGGCTGAATTATGGCTCCTTCTTATCCCTGATAAGCAGAGGGAGCTGCAGCAGAGCAAAAGCTGGAGTTTACTCAGCCTTGTGCATCCATCAGCAGCGTGTCAGGCAGTTTCCAGTCCTGGAATCCTTATTAACAGTGGTGATGGAAGAGGCCCCTGGAAAAGAGCGGGGTTTTCAAACCCCTCCACGGAGAGGTGACAGCTCAACAAATCACCTTTGGATTTGTGAGCTCAGCAGATTGTTCCTGGAAGCTGTTGAGAGAAAATAAATATGGAAAACCACAATGTCATTTCTAAGAGTCGCTTTTCAGAGCCTGACCACATTTTAAGTATCTGCTAAGTGATGTCCTTTCTCCTCCCCTGCTCCCGGCCAAAACCAACGTTGTATCAATCTCCCGACAAAGACAAGCTTGACTCTGGGGTTCCAGACACCAAAACAAATACCACCTACAGCCCTCGTGAGTCACACAACTCATGTGATTTAAAACAAAAATAAAATAAATTAAAAAAAAAAAATAATTAAAGCAAGAAAAACTCAATTCTTAATCTGAGAGACCCACAAAAAGGAAATAACTCAGCAAGGCTTTCCTCTTTGTGAATGACTCGGTGTTTGAGGGAGAGGGGATGAGTTATAAATGTGAAATAACAGAACACATCTTTATATAATACATGGATTTTGTAGTTATATATATTTTATACATATATAATATATTATATATATTTTATATAATAAATGAATTTTGCAGCTATATATATTTTGTATATATAATATATATTATATATATTTTATATAAAAATGAATTTTGTAACTATATATTTTATATATATATAATATATATGTACATGCATATATATGTATATATATGTATATGTATATTTTATATAATAAATGAATTTTGTAGCTATATATATAAAATATATATTTTATATAATAAATGAATTTTGTAGCTATATATATATAAAATATATATATTATATAATAAACGAATTTTGCAGCTGGGCCCAACCCCACCCTGCATGGTCTGACCTCATGGGCAGCCCCTGTAAGAAGTGTCTCTGGGAAAAGTGCAAATCTTCCTTTCATTTCCATGGAGTTGGATGGTCCTGCACCCCTCAGCTGTGCCTGTGATCCAGCTCCAGCCCTGGGTTATCGATCCTGATATGTCAGCACAGCTTCCAGACCCCAGGCAGCTCCCTTTGGGAAGCTCTGGACACAGGCAGGAGAAGCTTTGATGTCTTTGCACCTGTCTGTCCTTCTGTGCTGCTTCCTCCTCGTGGAGATCCCTTGGCTCAGCAAACTTCTCCAAGTGTCCTTCCTGAAATCTGCTTCAGGGGTGAATGGAACATTTAGAAAGGGCTGGGGGAAATGGTTCTTTTGAAGAGAAAGATAATGCTCAGCTTATATCCATGGCATCTGGGTTTTCTGGTTATGGGTACATTAAAATGTATTTAAATACTGGTATTAAATGAGAGCTTCTTGCTCCGAGTGCAGTTGTCCAATAAATTATTTCAGAAATGGCTTCAGACTTTTGCAATAATAGGTTTTTGGCAAGCAACAGGACTCTTAAAAGAACCACTTTATCATTATGAGGAGATCATAAATGAGAGTTAACTCCTAGATACAGTCGTTTGCAAAGCCATCAGAGGTAATAACAAAATATGAGCCACTTCTAAATGGACTGCTGAGGAGGAAGCTGGGGGGAAAAAACCTGTCACCAACCCACAGCAGGCCAGCAAATGCAGGCAAAACCTATTAAATCCTGCAGGGCAGCAGAACCCCTGTGTCAGATGGAGCTGCCACAAGAGGGTTTTTCTCTTTGAGAAGAATCCCAGAGCTGTCTGGTGGGTCTCATCTCCAGTGAACACGAGGAACTGTGTGCTCCCAGCTCTGCTTCTCCCTTTGATGCAATTTTCAAGTTTCACTTTCAGCCTTCTGTTCTCACCAATAAAAGAATAAACAAGTCTCTCAGATTTAATTTTTTTTTTACCCCCCCAGAAAAAGTCATTGCTCATAAACCTCTGAGCACTCTTTTTCCTGCAGAGGGAATGTTCACAGGAGCACAGACCCAGGGGGAGATGCTGTCCTGCTCTGCGTGGCTGAGGGTGATTACTCATGCACCACATCCCAAATGATGGCACTGCTGACTCATGCTGACACAGGCATGGTGAGAATACAGGAATTATCAGACTCTGAGGTGGCCCTCAAAGCTCTGCTCTCTGTGACCAGGGACAGGAGCTGAGGGAATGGCTGGCAGGGGTATCAGGGGAGGTTTTGTTGGGTATTTGGAAAAGGTTCTTTCCCCAGAGGGTGGTGGGGAACTGAACATTCCTCAGGGAATGGGCACGGCCCCCAGAGCTCCAGGAGCGTTTGGACAAGGTGGGATTTGATGATCCCTGCGGGTCCCACCCAACTCAGGACATCCTATAATTCTATAATTCAAGAGCAAAGCAGTGTCCAGCAAAAGGATGAGCCAAAATGAACCAGTTATCCATGGAAACCCTCTGAAAAACACCCCTCAGACCCTCTGGATCTGGGGGCTCTTGATCGAGAACTGAAGGCCTCAAGCCGCAGGCCTGGAGTTGTAGTGACAGAGGAGACCAAATATTTGGAGTATGACAAGAAGCAGCTTAGCCAATTTAACTTATCTGTTTTCATAACAGTTGGAGAGACTCCTGCATCTCCACTGGGGAGTGGGTGGGGGGTTAGGAGAGCTGTCACACTTTGATAAGTAGGGCACTCCGTTATGAAAGATTAAGGCCAGAGATGCGGATGCAGCTGAGTGTAAATGAGACTCCCAAGAGTGAAGATCAAAGTTGGGAGGAAAACCATAGTAAAGCATGAAAACCAAACTTCCTACCAGGAATTTAAGCATGAAAGGGCCATGGTGACTTTCAGCTTCGAGGCTGGAGGCTGAAGGCCTTACTGAAAGCTGTTGGAGGGTCTCTGTGCCAAGCTTGGATGGTCCTCACTGGAAACAGATGGGAAAAGAGGGGTTCCTGCATGTCCCATAAAAAGAATCAATTCTACAGGCTGGGGAATCGTGCTAACAAAGCAAGACAAGATACAGCTTTGATATTTCTTGGCATTTTTCTCCTATAAATATGAAGACCACAAGACTTTAAAAAAAGCCCAGAGGGTTCTTGTCTGTGTGTAGTCATGTAAACCACTGCTCATCAGAGAGGCTTTCTGGCCAAAGAATTAAAGCTGTTTCCTTCCTGGCCCCATTTGTTAAAGATTTTGTCTCTGCTGCTTCAGTACATCATAGCTGGCTGGGACTTCACAGGATGGGAGAGGGAAAAATCTCTTGCACAGCAAGGTGATAGCCATGAACACTCATCTGGTACAGGAAAAGAAGGTGCACTGGTCTCAATTCCATATTCCCTTTATCACAGAATTTCTGCACATGTTATTACCTTGCCAATTCCCTCACTCTGAATGACTTCATGTGAAATTTGGGGTAAATAATTCAATTTCCCTGCGCCTGCAAAAGAGGAAATGGGGGGGGATGTGTTAAATAGTGATTGTACTTACCCTATAAACTGCAACTCAGCCATTAGATCCATCTTATATGAGCCTCTGAAAATCTCTTGCTGCTTCCCACATTGTAACCATTAAGTTTGTGGAAATATGGCATGGAAGGAGCAGGAATGAGGTCTGTGTTCGTGTTCAGGTCACAGGAGCAATAAAAGGAACACGGAGGAGCTGCTTTGGCAATGGTACTTCTCACTTTTCAGATCCTAGCCTCCTTTAATTAACTTTAGGAAAGTATGTGAGCAAAGAAGGGTAGAACATCGAGCTCTTCTCGTGTGCTCTGACTGCAGCAGAGCTTCTCTGCAAGGCTATTTTCAGCAGCTGCTGCTCATTGCAGCTTCCAGTGAAGGGGGATAGGGGTGGCATCTCCCACTAAATGTGCCAGCACTGCTGCCTGCACTACCACCTCTCAGTTTGGGGTTAAAAAGGATGGTTTAAGGCACAGTGGAGCTTGTGGAGCAGCCCAATGAGAGGCAGGGCTGCACCCTGGTGAGTTCTGGGAGGTGAGTTCTGCCCTCCTTTGGAGTTGCACTGCAGTGACCTCTCCCATCCCCAGGGACACCCCAATTCCAGAGCAGTGTCCCTGCACGGGGACAGTGACCTGCTCCCAGGGGCTGATGCTGGCCAGCACCTTCCCTTTTACAGGGTTTATAATGGGAGACAGAGCCCTTGCTGGTTTATTTTCCCCCTTCCCCACATTTTTCTCCTTCAGTTTCCCATTCCATTCTCATCATCTTTCTTACCAAGTCACTCCCTCCCTCGATCTCCCTTTTACACTGGGGACAGTGAGTCAGATGTGAAATCCCCCATCCCTACACCCCAGCTCTGCCCATCACCAGCCTGTACCAACCCCAGGGGCTTCACTTTGGTCATCAAAACCCTGCAGCAATAAATCTGGCAGAACTGGACAGGGCTGAAGTGCACAGCAGTGGAGAGCAGGAGATGTATTTGGGTCTGAAGCAGCTACACCACACAATTTGCAGTTCCTGGGATGGAGCTGAGTAAGGGATCTGGGTTTTTATCCAGGGAACTGGGTCAGGCTCATTCCTGTGCTGCTGCATTTCCACCCCTCCTTTACCTGTGAGCAGAGCCACAACCTCATCACACCTTCCCCTCTGGCAGCAGAGCCAAACTCTGGGATGAATTTCCATCCACAGGCGACCTGGTTTTGTTTCCACCACTTTTACCCAGTGATCTCCCTCCTCCCATCCCTGCAGAAAGCAATTCCAGACTGGGAGCTCAGCATCCAGCAACTTCCAGGAGAGCAGGGATGATTTATATCAGCTGGGGATTGAACCAGATTATGTTTAGCTTTAGTGCCCTGTTTCAGAAACAATAATGTGATGAATAATCCTTTTATGTTCATACAGCTTGTATAAATATCTGAAACATGTATAAAACCAAGGAGAGGAGGGAATTCATTAAGGTGGTCCAGGGAAATGTTGCTCTGAGACACAAGGGGCTGCTTAGGAGAGTTAAAATTGGTTTATCCCATTACTTTTTCTTAAGAAAGAAACCAGGGGAAACTAAATCTAATGAAATTTTTTTGAACAATGGTGGGTATTAGTTTGTGAAAGCATATTCCTGAGGAGCTCATGGGAGCATTAGTGTGTTAGTTCAGCTGCCCTAAAATATGCATGATAGCTGTTCTTCCATGTTTTACTGCAAAATTCCTGATCAGGCAGGTCCAAAGTCTGGAATCAATAGCAATTTTTCAATAGAGTTCCATGGATTTACAGGCAGGCTCCATGTGCTCATTATTTAAAATAAATGAAGGGAAGAAATAGCGAAACAAAATGTGACAGGGGCAGCAATTTTTGGAAAATCCCCCTAATTTTAAAGAGACCTTCAAGCCAACTTTTTAAGACAAAACAGGGCATGCATTGAATTTTCAGCTCAATGACATCATGTCACCCTGATTTCATCTGGTCCCCGCATGTTCTCGGTGGGAGTGTAACTCGATGCAGCTCCATCCAGCTCGTGGCACGCTGTGATTTATTACAATTTAAATGATAAAGCACCCAAGAATGTTCAGGCAATTGGATTAGCCCATTGACTGAATGTGCAGACAGCTATTTTTAGGAAAGAGGTGTCAGTTTGTGCAATATTAGACGGCCTGATCCGTTTTTTACTGAGGGGGCAGGGGAATTTCCTTTATCACTCTGGTTCTGATGTTCCCTCTGTGTTCTGCTCCTCTCAAGTGGAGATATGAATGTCACAAGATTTTATTCATCAAAGGTGAGACCAAGCTCTTGACACCCTTTGCTGAGTCTTCTGAGAGAGAGAGGCTGGCAGGATAAACCAAGCCCAAATTCCTCCTGCAGTTTCAAGAGACTCAGGACATGGATTTTGGTGTTCCCACATGCTGTAGGGACGGGTCAGCAATGATAATTTATGAGGAGCAGGACTAGAGCTTGCCTAGAACACATGCAAGTCTCTGGCTGCCAAGTTCTTGATTCACACCATCCCCATCCTCATAAATTATCAGGTGGATCCTCCAAGCTGGAAGCTGTTCGGACCCACAGCTCCAGACAGACAGACGGGAAGTGGAAAAAACGATGCTCCTGTCTTTTGTTTGACAAATATTTTAGGATAAGGCTCCACGCCAAAGCAAAAATAACCCTGAAACTGGAATAATTCATGAATAACGTGGCCCAACAATAAAAGGTTCGTGTTAGTGCAGTGGATTCCTTAATTCAGCCAAGAGGAGAAAGTGCTAAAATCAACACAAAGGGATCCCATTAGGAGATGAAAGGCTTGTTGCAATCCCTTTGGTTTACTCAGCTGGGTCACTTTAGGAGCACTGAGTGCTCAGGTGTGGCCTAATTCTCCTTTTCTTGTGTTCCTAAGCTCGGGGCAGGGGCTGAGGGCTTGTTTAGGTAGGAAGGGAATTCGAGATGTGTATTTTGAAGGACAGCATTAACGATTCTGGCCATCCCGAACTGGTTCAGCTCTTCGGGACGCAAATCAGGGAAAGGGCCCTGTCGGCTCCCAAAATTTGTTCCTTTCTTGACAGCAAACTCTTCATTTTACATGAAAGCATCAGCAGCTTCTGGGAAACAGATTAAATCTAGTTCCAAACTTCCTCTTGATATGGATAAAATATGTCTAGGAGGGCTGGCTGGAGTGATCCCAGCAGGAACGAGACCTCCTGCTGCTGAGCTCTTGGTTCAGTGTTTTAACATCTGATCTTACTGTCCCTGGGTCAAAATGATGCCTGGTGCAATTTTGACAATGACATTAGGGTCAGCTTAGGAAAGAATTCCTTCCAGTGCATGTGTGGGTTTTGAATCCACCCAAGTCTGGCTCTTAGGAACAAAGCAAAGCTCTGAGGGCAGCAGATACAGAGAAAAAGCCAAAACTCAGATTCATTTAAAAATAGAAAAGAGCAGGTTTAAGTGCTCATTCTTTTAAACATCTCTATTTTTGCATCTCCTCTAGCAGTGAAAATGTTTGGGTTTATAGAAGAGACATGGAGGCAGCACCAGTGCTGAGGATTTCAGGGATTAATTGCTTAGATATTGTTAATTGGGAGGGGGGCAGTCACCAGAGAGCTGTTACCTTTGTCTTTTGTTTTAGCAGCAAGCAGGGAAAAGCTGAAAGGAAAGGATGTGGAAGGATATTCTGGCCCATGTGTGTAAAAATAGGGGCAGGCTGCTCTCAAGATCAGAAATTCCCTCCTGGAATAGCCCTCCTGGGTAATCCCCCAGCTGCAGCTTCCAAACCCCCTGGGCTGGGCTTTCCTGGGCCTCCTGGCAAGATTTACATTAAATATAAAAGTACATGAAGGAAATTCTGCAGTCAGTGGTGGAGAAGGAGCTGTGGAGGGCAGAGATCCCAAAAGAGTCAGTGTTTCCCTGTGCAAACCCTGTGCTTTATTCCAGGGAATTCCCTGATCCTGATACCCCCAGACTCACCTCACTGCTGTTGTGTTTATCCACAGCGAGGCCTGGCTGTGTGTGAGGCAGAATTTAATGACAGAGGAAAATCAGTGCAGTGAGGGGTTTATCATGATCTATTTTAAAATAAATAAATAAATTAGAAAGCAGGACTTTTGCAGCTTTTGAATCTTAAGGCCAAAACAAGCTGAGCATCTCAAGAAGCCTCGGTTAAGCCCAGATTTGTCTGTGCAGTTTTTCTGTGTGACTTTTTCTTCTGGCTAACGTGGGTTAACAGAGGAAGATCTTTCCTAAGAGCTGTGCAAGCTGCCAAATGCAGCACACTCAGCTCCAAACATCCAAAAACTGCTTGGAGGGTGGGAGTCAACAACTCTCAGTGCCCTCAGAGCTGCTGAAGGCACAGCTTTATCCCCCCACTGCTACATTACCTACACTGGAGGTGTCTTCACGGGCACAGATGGAAAAGGTTGTAAAGGAAACATTTTAAAAGTGAGGGTGCATTAGAGGAGTGATTGCAGCACGGTGATTTGTGATTTATAGCTGCAGTAATGGACTGGGTCTCAGCAAGCTGAAATCCAATTATCAGCCCTGCCATCTCAGGCAAAATGCTTAAGCCAAACTTTCTAATCAGTGCTTTTAGCTTTGGGTTGGTTTTCAGAGGTGCTCAGCACTTCCTCACCCCACAAAAATAACATATCCCTGGCCTTCTGCAAAGCAAACCCTCAGCATGGAAAGCCAGTCTCCCCTCCCCTATCCAGGAGGAAAAAAATAGATTAAAAAGAAACCCCAAAAAAACAAAAGAACCCATTAAACCAGATAATATTTTATACTCTTGTGCTTGATAAATATTTTCAACAGCTGGGTTGAAAATCAATAATTTTATTCCATGTTATGTGGAAAATCAAAGTGAGGAAAAGGGGTTCAAAATGGCAAAAATGAGGGACGTGATTCTCTTCCTGTGTGAATCAAGATCAGGAACATCTCCATACCCCCCTCACAAAGGGACTTGTGAGAGTTAATTGAGACCTCTGCAGAAAGTGGCTGGAGCTCCACAGATGAAGTTGCTGTAGAAGGGCTGCATTATTAAATAATGAGGTGCCATCACATGTGAATAAAAACACTTAGATATTTCTCCATATGTTTTAGAGCACTGTGTTGTTTTCCAGCAGCCTCATCCACTCCAACCTGCAGAGGATCAAACAATTCCCAGAATATTTTGTATTTTTTCTATTTCTGAGATGAAGAGATAGCTCTGACAGCATTGTTGTCTCTTTTTGGGGTATTGAAACAAAAAAAAAATGGGATTTCTCTTTTTTTTTTAAACAAAAAAATTGAAAGAAGGGAAGGTTTCACACAGCATGTGCCAAAGGAACAAAACTTCTCCCTCGACATCTGTCCCTGAACAGCAGAGGAGACCTTGGGTTTCATATCTCAGCTGTAAAGATAAATGTGGAAACACCTCCCCCACTGTCCCACTGCAGTGGCACGGCCGGACTGGGAGAGATCCCTCAGGAGAAAGAACTGCTGGAAGCTTTGGTTTTGCCACTGGAGTCTCCTCTTGCCTCTCATCCCCCAGGGAATTCACACCAGCACCTCCATACAACAGACAGAGGTTGTGTTTTGGCGGGCTGGAATCTGGGGAAAATCCTTCCTAAAATATCCTAAAATAGGATCCAGCAGTTTTATTTGCCTTTGCAATGCCAGCCTGTGTGCCATGAGTGTAAGGAAAAGGAGCATTTGGCTGCCTGAGGAATATGGGGACTCGAGCTCCTTGTTGAATACTTTTAGCAATTGAACCCAAATGTTGTGATTCTACTGGGTTTTGATCACTATTTTTAAGTTGTCTGTCATATTTCCCAAAAGGAATTGGATGCTGATGTAAAGACAGCAAGGACACCACTAATTCAAAACCAGGGCTTCCCTGCTGCTCCAATTTTGCTGCAGCATCTTCCAAAATCCACATTAGCCCCCAAAACTACACACAGAAGGCCAGGCCATGTGAAAAAGAGCAAAGGGGGATGAAGGAGAACAGGAATGACACCAAAGCTGTGCTGTTATTTCTGAATTACCCATCAAACAGGGGAGAGAAAAATACTGATTTCAGGGTTTTTTTTTCTCCTATTTGGGTCCTCAGCAGTGAGGTGCAACAGGCAGACATTGGTGGAGTGAAAACACAACTCATTTGAAAGGCAAATTTTGTGTGTGAGGTGCTCCACGAGCCCACCAACCCTCTTCCCAAGCTGGAATCCAAACCCCAGGGGGAACCCAGCCCCAAGCACTCCATCCAGGGAAGGAGGTGCTCTGAAAGCCCTGGTGGGAAGGGGAGAAAGGGGTGAGCAAATGAGACAAACACATTTCAAGTAACTGATTTACAGAGGTGCCATTTACTGGATTCCTTATGGAAAACCAAGTTCTTTGCATGTTCAGACATGATACAAGCACACCAAAGCAAAACCAAAGTCCACTGATTAATTTGTGATCCTTTCCACACCTCGTGTCCTTTTCTGGAGGAGCTGGAATCCAGGTGAGTGTGACTTTATCCACAAATAAGTTCATGCACCGAGAGGACTCTTCTCAATCCTCAGCATTTCTGATGCTTCACAGCATTTCTTGCATAATTCATCCTAAAAGTGAAGGCACCAGCAGGGCAGTCAAGTGAGAAGTGTGTAATGGCCTGGGAGCACCAGCCACAGCTTCCAGGGAAAGTTCAGCTTCTTGGAGCAGCCAGAGGGAGCAGTTTGGAGACTTCTCTCAGGAGCTGAGCTTCTCCTCTTTGCCCTTTTGTCCACCTTCCACAGGGATGCAACAGCAAAGAGAACCAGGCTTTGGTCAGTGTTGGTGTTTGGCAGGAGCAGCCATGGAATAAACTCAACCAGAGCTCATCCACTCCTTGTCCCTCAGATCCTGCAGCCCTGCTGCTTGAAAGGTGGTGTGAGAGGCACAGCAGAGCCCGTGCTCATCCTCCCATCCCTCCCAGCCCCCGAGAGAACAGACATTTCCATCAGATACACCACCAGCCCACTGCTGAGACACTGCTGTAGGTGGAGCTCTGCGAGTCGAGGCAGCAAATAAATGATTCTGGAAGTGTCAGACATTTCAGTCCAGGAGATTAGAGATTCATTGACTGCAGTGTGGGAAGAGCTGTTAAATAAAAACAATTGCAAGCAGGCTCACCACGGAAAGCAGAGATTCCTCTTTCATCCTGGAAATTATATATATCTATCTATCTATATATTTTAATTGGTTGGAGTGCCCTCATAGATTCAAATACAGTGCCAGAGCATTGGGGTGAACAACAGAAAAACAGAAGGGAAAAAATGCATGACTTGTTGACAGAAGTACCATGGATTTCATTGTTACATGTGGGGGTACACCAGAAGGTCAGAACCTCATTCCCAACCTCAGCTCCAGAGAGGAAGAATTTGTGCTTAAAGAACAGCAGAGCCCTGTAAACCAGGAGACAGAAATATCGTGATGTGCTTGGCTTCCTTGGGCAAAGCACTTTTGGGTGCATTTCTTCCTCCTATTCCTTCCTTTTACCTTGTATAAATGAGTCTCCACCTCTTTTTGGGCAGGGAAAAATCTGTTTCCATGTTCTAGGGACAATTTCAGGGGGAACCTGGAGGCTCCATGCATAACAATAATCACAAACTGTAAGATCTCACCCCACTGCATGACTTGTCTGGGTATCCATGGGGTCAAAAGCACCAAAACTGTAACACAGGAGTAAAGTTCAGTCTGGGCCCAGGGTTAAAACCAGAATTATTGCTGAATCCAAGACTGATGAGCATCCCCTTCCATTATTTAAAGCAGGAGAATTTTAACTGGCTGCCAAAGTCAAATTTTCAGGCATTCCTTTGTTTGGCAGAGGGAAAAGGAACCCCAAATATATCAAACACAGAGGCGGTGAATGAGTTTGCAAATGCCTCTCGTGAACTTGGGGATGTATTCAGATCAAAGAAGCGTAATGAGATATTCTGAATAATACAGCAAGATATTCTGAGCAATATTTGATGCAGCTAATTACTGAGAACGTGCCTCACTGAGTTTTCCAGGAGCAATGCCCTGCAGGTCCCTGTCAGTGGATAGGATCTGTGGATTGCCAACCTGGACTGAGCTCAGGAACATCAGCAGGTAAATGATTCCAGGTAAAAAACTCAGGAATCCAAAGGAAAAATACATTGGCACGGCATGAGAGTCACAGCCATCCTAGTGACGACCTAAAACAGCTCCACAGATGACGATGGAGCTCTTCCCAGTTCGGTTTTGGCCTTGGAATGAGAGCCCAGGTTAAACCAGAGGTCCCAAACCTCCTCTGGGCTTGGCCACACATTTCTCAGTGCCCCCCAAAAAGCTGAAATCAGCCAATGCAGGACCCCAAATTAACTCTATAAAAAGACCTTGGACTCCAGCACTCATCCACCAGCTCCAAATGCCAACGAGTCAGCCCCATCCCAACCCACCCCAGAGAGGCTCCTGGCTGATAATTTAATCCTTTAAATGGATCCCTCCTTACAGATCTGCCTTTTCTGGAGCTGCCATCTTTTCCTCTGCAATTGACTCATATCGAAAATTCCAGCTAAGCATATTCATTTCCTCTAAATACCTGATCCCCTTCCATGGAAAATATTATCTTGAGGAAGAGCCCAATGAAATTGTGCAACCTTTGGCGTTACAGTATCAGGTGGGGAAGCAGCTGGAAAACACAGGATCTTCGGGAAGCCCAGAGTATTATTAGGTTTGATGAGATCCATTTTCTTGATGGCTTCTGAAAGATCTTTGTGCTAATTAGCTAAGAATACCACTGAATTATTTAATTATCTCTACTTTTGTGCCATAAAATATGTTGTCGTATCACGCTCTGTCTTGCTGTTGCTCTTCATACTTAATGATGCCTTTAGAGTTCCTGATTTCCTTTGTTCTCCCGCTGCAAGTGGTTTTTGGTGGTGCTGGGGAAGGAGGGGAGAGCGGAGAGGGGAGGCCAAGGAAAAAATCTCAGGTTTTAAAGGAATTTTGACGTGTGGGAAAAGTCTTTACACATGCTCAGCTCCGTCTCCCTGTGCCATACACAAAGAGTGTCTCAAAGCTGCATTATTTATATAATATTTCTAATAAATAATATTTATTGCTAATCCAACCAGGAATTCCTTCCAGAGGCGAAAAAGGGGAGAAAACACCATTTGGGGGAAAAATAAAAAATTAAAATCGGCGTGGAATGTTGTTTTTTTTTTAACCAAGGAAGAGGTAAATTATGATAATTACTCTGACTGGTAGGGTCCTTAAGCATTACTAATTAGCATTTATTGCCTGGATTATTGAAACAATGTGTGTGTTCCCAAGAGTGAGGAAGAACTGGGATGCTCTTTCCTTGGGAGCCCTGGGAAAAAGGCAGGGCAGCAGGAATGCGGCACAGTTGGCACCGAGGCTCCTCTCCCCGAGCACGGCGAGCTCCAGCCTCGTGCACAACTGGAATTGTACCTTTGGGAAACCCACGCCTTGAACTCCTCAACCCTGCCTGCCTTCCCCCCCTCCTTGATCAGGGAGAAGGGAACAAAATTTAGGGTGGAAAAAGGAAAAAAAATAAAAATAAATAAAATCAAAATGGTTTGGGAGTGTTGGAGGCGCAGATTAACGTGGAATCAATCCTCTGGGAATTTGGAATTTCAGTGTCTCCTGTTATTCCAGGGATTGTGCACAAAGCTCCTATGAATGAGCGTTTCATTGCTCTAAAGCACTGGGGTATGGCCAAGCACTTCCTTACAGAGGAATTAAAGGGTTAACAAATCCAACAAAAAATAGGAATATTGTTGTATTTCCAACTGGCATTTTGACCGACTTTGTCAAGAGCTTGCAATCAGATTTCGGCATAAACTGCATTTTAATATCGAGCATTTATAATGTGATTTAAGTTCGGAATTAGAAATCGATCAGGAATTAATCAATCATCTAATCAGCACTAGCCACTACACAGCATCTCAACTGCAATTTGCTATCTGGCCCAATAAATCCTTAAGTACCTTGGAAATGATTCAGGGAAGAAAGGCAGTAAAAGTATTCTCTTTTTTTTCTTTTTTTTTTTTTTTAAGCTGCAGCCCTGTGCAACTTTAGGTCCTGTTAAACCCCTGGAAATAAAAGAGCAACAATGGAAAACTGCAGAATGCCTCAGAGCTTTTATTTTTACCTTTTCCTGCCACCAAACCCTGTGCCTTTCAACTTGGGAGAGCAAGTTCCAACTCGGCCACAACGAGGTCAAAGTCACCGAGCTCAAAGCTATAGTTGCTGCTCAGACACAACTCCCAGACATCAGAGTTTTACAAAATTTACCATATTTCTGGCTTTTTTTTTTTAAAAAAAACTATATTAAAAAATAAAATCTCATGCTTCATTTTCTTATCTTTAGCCTTTTTAATTATTTGCATCACATATTGCACAGAATATTTAGCAATGGGTTATATTAAACATATTGGCAGCGTATTAGATATACTTGAAACTTGTTCCAACCTGGTGGTTTTTATTTTAGCGCTAATAAAAATTTCTTCAATCCTTATTAAGCTTTACTTATTAATTAAATGATTAAATGAATGGCTAATATTTATTTTCTCTTCCATTTTCCTTGTAAGAGAAAAAAACCCGTCTTTTCGTCCACAGATTTGGTTTTTTTCCTAATGAAAACATAAAATCATGGAAACGCATGAAATTATCATTGGAAGAACTCTGTAACACTAAGAGAAGAAAGCCTTGGAGCCGTAGGAATAAGGCAAAAAAATAAACCCCAACCGCAATATCCCTCCTTTTGTCTGCAGAAGGTAAAAATCGCTGCAGGAATCGTTCTGCACCGAGTTCTGTCTGCTCGAAAAGAAACGATTCCTGCTGGATATTTCTAAAGGGACCGACTTTTAACAGCGCTGACATTTCTGCAGCTCCCGGGCACGAACGTGGCCGAGAATCCTCCCTGAACCTGCCTGGAATTGTGGAGTGGGAATGCAGGGAAGGGAAAAGGGTGTGTGTGTGTATGGGGGGACTCGTTCTATTCCAGCCGCTTTTCCTCCTCTCCTTTCCCCCTGGAAAACCCAGCCTGGCGGCAGCGCACAATCCTCTCTTCCCTTCCCATTTCCCTGCCCTGCGCTGCTTTTTGTGGCCGCGCTGTTTCCCTTGCCGGCGGATGGATGCGGGAGCGGGGCCGGTGGGGAGCGCTGGAAGCCGCTCCCGGTGCGCGCAGGGGCGCGGAGCCTGCGCGGCTCCGTCCTCCCCCTTTCCCCCCTCTCGCATCCATCCCCTCCCCGCCCATTGTTTTTGCCGCAGCCCCGCGCAACCCCCGCCCCGCAGCGCGGACACAATAGCGACCCCCGGGGAGGGGACAGCGGGGACGTGCCGGGGCTCCCCGAGCCCCCCGAGCAGCGCTGGGTGCGGAGGGACCCGCGGGGTTTGGGGGGGGACCCATCCCAGCATCGCGGACAAAGCGCTCGCCCCTTCCCTTCCCGCGGAGAGGGGAGAAATTGGGGTTAAAAGCTTGGGGAAGCACCCCTGAAAAAACTACTTTTTGCGGGGCTCCAGCGCTCCGGATTTACGAAGCCAAGCAGGTAACAGAAAATAAATGCGGATCGTTTTGGAATTAAAGAACGTTTGGAATAATATAGAAATTCAGAAGGACAAGGCTTCCTTGGCATTTTTTTTCCCCCCCCCCGCGGAGGTAAAACGTTCGGTGGAATTACAGCGGCAAGAAAAAGCAGCTAAAATTAATTTAAAAAAAAATGAAAATCAAACGAGAAACCTTTTCCAGTTCAATAACTGTTAAACAACAGGAACCAGCAAACGTATCCTAAAGCTCTTAAATACCAAAATGTTACACCGTCAATTAATTTTTGGTGCATCGTTTTAAGTTCAAGCATTTGCATTCAAATATCAAACAGTAATTCGGTGCCATAACAAGGTACAGTAACTTCATTATAAATTGCCTTGCAGAACAGAGATAAGAAATACAGTTCCAACCATAATTAATTTTACAGCAACATAAAAAAATCTAATAAAGGAAAAACAGCAGCAGCAGGAAACATTTCGAACATTTCTGATTCATCATTTACATATCATATTGCCCGGAAAAGCAGCAAAGCTGGAAGTTCTAGAAAAGGACTCACAGAAAACTTCAGCATTTCTTTTTACTTTCCAACCATTAATACATGCAACCATTTTATTCCGCAGTTTATTTTTCCAACCTATAAAATCCAACCCGTCTCCTGGCTTTTTATTTGTATATTTTTTTTCCTCTCTCCTTCTTTTTGTATTTTTTTTTATCCTTTTTTTTTTTTCTTTCTTTGGTTTTTTTTTTTTCCTTTTTGGTGTGTCCATAGAGCACATTTCCAAGATTAATCGTTCAGTTTTAAACTTGGAAGCATGAGGCATGCTGGGATTTCAGCTGAGGTCAAGCACCAATGTACCGAGCTGTTACTGTTACGCTCTCAGGGTACTCTGTGTTGCTCTCAAGAAGGGAGGGGGAAGGCGAAAAATAAAAATAAAAATCAAAATTGAGATGCTCTATTCAGTGGCCTGCAGCAAAAAAAATAAAAAATAAAAAATCTCCCTCTTTTACCACAGGAGTGATATTAATATTCCTCCATATGGAAATATCTGTATTTATAGTTTTATTTACCTCTGTTAGTTCATACATCTGTGGATCGCCACGCACACCTCAATAACTGGATTTGCATGCATCCCTATCATGTATATCTTATCTACACACGCATATATAATAATGTGTGTACACACATACACCCCCATATCTGGATCAGCTGGAAAATTATCTCCTGAATATACACACACACATTAAAAAAGAAAAAAAAAAATTAGGGGGAAAAAAATTATATAAAAATCTCTGCGGTACGAACGCTAATTTTAATTGGATTTTTATACAGAAAATGGCCATAACCACCGCCCTACATCAACCGGTGGAGCTTAAGGAGGAGAAATAGACTTATTTTTCCCTTAAAAGGTCTCTAAACACTTTTGTATGTGTGTGTATACGGCTCTAAATATACACACCCGCGCTCACACATATACACATAGAGAGAGGATATATTTCTAAAATAAAATAAAGATGTCAAAGCACAACTCACAGCTCCCAAGAGCCTAACCCGTGGATTTAAAAGCTAAACATCACAAGTTAGGGTCTCAGGGATTGAGAGGGGTGCAACAAACTAGTCCTTGTACAAAAAAAAAAAGAAAAATACAAAAAAAAAATTAAATAAAAATACCGAAACCAACGGGGATCAAAAAATAATAATCATAAAAAAAGATCAAAAGGAGAAAGAGGAAAAGAATAGCAGGCAAGTTCAATTCATGGCTCAAGATTACAAAACAGGACACACAGGTGGAAGGAAAGAGCTTCTCTAAGGACCCTCTGTTGAGAGAATACATTCCATTTTTAATCGTTTATACAAAAAAAAAAAAAAATGACATGGCGCGGCAGGTTCCTTACAGCTCCCAACAAGGTCGCTTGCGACAAATACACGAAAAGTCTCCGCATTTAAATAACGAAGAGGAAGTTTGGGGCAGTGACGGAATTATTTTCATTGTTTCAACGAGAAGGAATGCAGAAATAAGAGCAGGAATCTGCAGCTCGCTCCCGGCCCCTGGCACAAAGCGTGCAGCAGCAGCAGCAAGGCGCTGCCTCCCCGCCCCCTCCGCCAGCCCCGGGGATGGAGAAAAACCCCGAGTCGCCACAAAACCAGGTAGAAACTCACCATTTGGAAGCGGGGGAGGCTCCGATCGGCGGCGCTGGGAGCGGCCGGGGGGGCCGGGGCAGTGCCCGCAGCAGGCTGGGTGCCCGGCGGGGTTTGACACCCGAGCGGGTGCGAGCGTGCGGTGTGTGCGCAGCCGGGGGAGGGAGGCGGCCGAGGGAGGGCGGGTGTGTGCAGCTGGGCAAGCCGCTTGCATTTTTAAAACATCTCTCTCTCTCTCTCT